>NW_027508748.1:322500-327500 GCF_051911475.1 Siphateles boraxobius | reverse complement strand
TGTGTGCGCGTGTGTGATTTCAGAATAAACCCCCTTCAGGTGTGTGTGTGTGTGTGTGTGTGTGTGTGTCTGTGTGTGTGTGTGTGTGTGTGTGTGTGTGTGTGTGTGATCTCAGAATAAACACCTTCAGGCTGATGAAGACCTGATCCTGATCACCCTGTCGGTTTATTCTGAGATAACAATCAGCTGGATGTACATTATCTCTTATTTAAAAGTTTAATTCCTCACCCAGATTTTCAGCGAGGCGTCTGCGGCTTTGCTCCTGAGCTTCCTGTCTCAGCTGCAATGCATGATGGGCAATTTCATCACTGGCCACATTGGATGTCATGATGAAGATGGCATCTTTACACTCGATAGTCTTCCCCTTCCCATCAGTCAATCGACCCTGAACGGCAGAAACACCAGGGTATCATTAATATAACTCTAATATTGCACAGCTCTGTGCATACAGTTGGATATACAGTATATATTATACACATATTATATGTCACTTTATTTTAGTGTACAGAATATATATAGTAAATCTCAACTGCTTGATGGTTTGCTTCGTCACAAAATGTGAACTATATTATTGCCCAGCTCTAAGCTCTAATACAATAAATAAATAATAATACTAATAAAAAGAAAATCATAAAAATGTAAAATTAAAAATAATTTTAAAATAAAAACAATTAATTAACAATTAAATAAAACCATTTTAATATGAACAATCAAAAAAAAAATAAAAAAAATATGAAAATTAAAATAAATAATTTTGCTAAAAACAAATAAAAAATAATAACATTTTACAATATAAACAATCAAAATAAAACATTCACTAAAAATGCAATCATAAAAATGTATTAAAAACCCCCAATTGCAATTAAAACCATAAATTGATTAAATTAAAATAATGTTAAAATAAAAATAAATAAATAATAAAAGCCTTAGCAAAAATGTAAATGAATCATAAGTTGTAAAATTAAAATAAATAAGTTTAATATATACAATTACAATCAAATAAAACAAATATAAAATTGAAATAAATAACTTCATTAAAATCAATCAAAATAACATCATAAAAATGTAAAATCAAAACGGTAAAATATAAACAATCAAAACATTCACTAAAAAATTATATAAATAATTTAAAAGGGAAAACAATTAAAATTAAAACCACACTAAAAATTAATTGAATCATAAAAATGTTAAATTAAAATAAATAATTTTAATATAAACAATCAAAATAACATCATAAAAATGTCATATTAAAAATATAAACATAAAAATAAAACATTCACAAAAATTAAATCATAAAAATGTAAAATTAAAATAAAGAACTTAACAAATATTTATATTTGTAGCAAATTTCAGCTGCTTAATTGACCGTACCATCACAAAATGTAACTATATTATAGTCCGGGTCTAATCTGATAAATGCGACAATAAGCCATGAAGATATTAAGATATTATAAAAATGTATTTTCTGTAAAGCTGTGTTGTGAACTTGACTTGACTAATGCTAAATGATGATTGTGAGTTTGTACCTCGTCAAAGAGCTGTAACATGATGGTCAGCACGTCTGGATGAGCTTTATCCACCTCGTCGAACAGAACCACAGCGTTCGGACACTGTTTGAGCTGTTTGGTCAGCTGACCACCTTCTTCATGACCCACGTACCCTGGAGGAGAACCAATGAACTTCGCCACCTGAGAGGAACACAGAAAACACACAAAGAAGATGAGAACTGGGCAGATCTGACCTCTGAGGAGATCGACACGATGATTCAATCAAACACACACACTGCTCATCCGGCCATACTGAGTGACAGTGACAGTCCTCTATCAATACAATAAGTGTGTGTGATTGAATTGTGTGTGTTTAGATTCAGTCTAAGGTCACAGTTCTAACAGCACAGCTAAACGGCTTATGAAGAAGCGCAGAGATCAGATCCTACTAAACCAGAAACAGACTTCTACATACACAAGCTCAACTTCACTCGATATTACTGTATGCGATTCATAACACAATAAGCACATGATCCTGCATCAGTGATGCCACAAGATACACGCCTCTACAGCAGACATTAGTTCAAATCAGGGTTAAAAATGTAAATAAAAAAAATAAAACTGTAAACAATCCAATAAAAACACCTACAAAATATTAATTAAATCACAAACATGTTAAATAAAATACAAATAAAACACTTACTAAAGATAAATAAATAAAGGTACTAAAAACATTCAAAATAAAAATCTTACTAAAATAATTGATTAATAAAAATGCTAATTTAAAATAAACAATTTTAATTAATAAATCGAAATAAAGCACTTACTGAAAATGTATTAAATCATAAAAATGCTAAATAAATATAAATAAATAATTCTAAAAAAACGGTTCAAATAAAAAAAGAATTAATAAAAATGCCAATTAAAATAAACATTTTTAATAAATAAATCCTAATAAAACATTTACTAAGAATGTTAAACCATAGATATGTCAAATTAAAATGTATAAATAATTAATGCACAAAACATTATATGATTAATATGAATAATAACATGTTTAATGAGGTTTGATACATACACACATTTACATATGACATTTGCATACTTGTGTTGTTTCTGGTCAAACAAAAACATCCTTCAAAACTTCAGTTAACGAGATTGTGAATTCTGCCCTAAAATACACCTGAAATAAAAACACCAGTAGAGTCAATGAAACGGGTCTGTGTTTGTGTGAGTCTCACCTCATGTTTCTCTTGAAACTCGGACATGTCCATGCGAATGAAACCCTGAGGAAAAGAACGACAGAATCTTGTTATTTGCCCTTTATGCGCAGCCGATCATTTCCAATGAAGGTTTATTTCCTGACTTTCCTGACCTTCTTAATGTCTTTATGCATGTATCGCGCCACTTGCTTGGCCAGCTCGGTTTTACCTGTACAAACAGCCATCAAACATTTATTTGCTTCTATGCAATTAATTTCATCAAACAATAAAATGTGTCAGTGATCACGTGAGAGTGGTTTTGACTCATAATTATGACGTGATTCTGTCAGGATTTCTACTTCCTATTGGGAAAAGAACGATGTGTTTATTTTGCTGGTGTTTGTGGCATCATCTCTCCCTCCCTTTATTCCTCTCTCAGGGTAATGTAGTCTATGAGAGTAAATATCGCTCTTATGAATTTTAATAAACGCATATATGGTAAGTGGAGGGACTTGTTGAATATTGATGGCGTGCGATCAGACGTGCCGCTGGCGAGAGGAGAAACATCTCTTCATCAATCAAAGCGCACGAAACAAACACTTTCCCCACTCGATTAATCACAGTATTTTAAGACGATTTGTTTTGCATTGCAAGTTTTTGAAACATTTTTAAGAAATAAAGTTTAAATCTGAACATTGGTATAAAGACAGGTTCAAACCTCTTGTTTGATTTTGTTGACATGTTAGAATTAAAGGTTTTTACAGAGGGGATTTTGGATATCTCTTTTTATCACTCCATAAATCAGAAAACACTGTCAACAGCCTGAAAAAAACACATTATTACCATGTTTTAAGGAATAAAATGCTTTATAAATCAAGCAAATGATGTTATGAACAAACCCCTCAGTAAAATCCTATAGAATATAGATATTAATAAAACTGTAAGTTTTGGTGTATATAAGTGCTGCTGAAGTGGAGGACAAAACTCATGGCTTTTAAATATATGTACTGAAATTGTAATCTACAAACGCAAAAAGATAAAGTGCAATAAAATAAACTTTCTTTACACCTGTCTGAAAGAAGACATGTTATGGAAGCAAAAGAGACCACAAAACTGACCAGTGCATGAAAAAAAAACATTGGTTTTCTGTAGCGTCTCGGCCTTAAAAGAGACACTAAACGTGCGCATGTTCATCATGTCTGATGACACGGATCTGGTGAATAAACCCGTCTCTGAATATAATATTAGACTTTAAATCACTTCTGAGCTTTATGAAACTCCTGCGTTACTTCTTAAACATCTGCGTTTATTATTAAGCGAAACTGCATCTGGATGAACAACAAAAAAAAACCAATGTTTAAAATTTAGCAGATGCTTTTATCTAAAGCACCCTTCAATATGAAAAAAAAAGCGTATTAGCCAAGACAGAGGAAGACGAGTGGATGTTCTTCACCGTACCAGCCATTCTCAACACATTTTTACTAAGTTTTAAGGAATAAAACGTTAAATAAATCAAGAAAATTATGTTATAAACAAAACCCTCAATAAAAACCTTCAGAATATAGATATTAATAAAACTGTAAGTTTTGATGTATATAAGTGCTGCTGAAGTGGAGGACAAAACTCATTGCGTTAATGATATATCTATGATTATATTGATTAATGCTATGCAAAAATCCATAGGCAAAAAAAGTTATTTTTGTAGTGGTGTGTTTGTTGTTTTGTGTATTAGGACCCCATTAAAAATGAGATGATGCATCTCAAGGGGTTTATACTAAAGAATAAAATGTGTTACAAATATGAAAGAAAGATGCTTAATTACGCTTGAAAAAAGGGAAAAGTACCGATTCGCAACAAGCGAGGAAGAGGAAGACGAGTGGATGGTCTTCATCATACCAGCCATTCTCCAAGTTTTAAGGAATAAAATGTTATATAAATCAAGCAAATGATGTTATGAAAAAAACCCTCTATATTAATAAAACTGTAAGTTTAGGTGTATGTAAGTGCTGCTGAAGTGGAGGACAAAACTCATTTTGAGAACATGGCTTTTAAATATATACTTGAATTGTAATCTATAAACACAAATAGATAAAGTGCAATAAAATAAACGCCCTTATGGAAGCATACGGTTATGGAAGCAAAAGAGACCACAGAACTGACCAGTGCATGAAAAAAACACATTGGTTTTCTGTAGCGTCTCGGCCTTAAATGAGGCAGTGCACGTGTGCATGTTCATCTGGTGAACAAACCCATCTCTAAATATAATATTAGACTTTAAATTACTATTTATGAAACTCCTGTGTTACTTGAA
>NW_027508748.1:302500-317500 GCF_051911475.1 Siphateles boraxobius | reverse complement strand
ATCCCTTTAATGTTTTACCTTCAGTAACTATAATAACCTGCTTTACATCATGTCGTGTGTGTTTACTCCTGAAACACGTGTGTTACCGTGTCCTGCGACTGCTTGATCAGCGTGAGCATCTCTCCCTCTTTGGCGTACGTCAGCGGTGTGTGTCCCAGCTCGTTCTTCAGAGTGGGGTCGGCACCTGCGAGGGGTCAGAGGTCAGAGGTCAACGCTAGGCTTGTTCTCGGTCAGGGGTCTGAGAGGAAAGCGTGTCGTGAATGGACCTCGAGCGGGGGGGGTGTCTTCAGCTGCATCCGGACACCGTGTGTAAGTGTGTGTGTGTGTGTGTCGCATCATGTCCTGTGGTGATGATGTCACACTGTGCTTGTGTTTGAACAATTAAAACACGCGGGTGTCACTGGTGACGTTTAGCGCTGGCTTTTGCCCTGACCTTCCCCTGCATGCACACGTGCCGATACAGCAAAAACACAACCGGTCCTAAACACTTTATATGACAGAATGAGTGATTATGAATCATATTTTTGCAGGAAATTCAATGAAAAAAAAAAGTGTTCATGTTTTTTTTATGACTATGTTGTAACTATAAGATACGAAGTCACAACTATGATATAAAAAAGTCATAATTATGACAAAAAGGTGAGATTATTACATAAAAAGAAATAGAAATTATGAGATACTAAGTGATAATTATGAGAATAAAAGCCCAAAAGTCAAAATTATGACAAGATACTAAGTTATATCAGATATGAAGTCATAATTATGACCAAAAGTTAAAATTATGAGTACAAAAGCAAAACATTATGACATCAAAAGTTGGAACTATAAGATACTAAGTCATATCTGATATAAAAGTAATGATTATGACAAAAAGTTGAAATTATGACAAAGTTAACTGACATACTAAGTCATAACTACGATATAAGTCATAATAATGACAAAAGTTGAAATCATAAGATAGTAAGTGATAATTGAGTACACAAGACAGAAATTTTGACAAAAAGTCAAAATGATTACATAAAAAGTTGTAACTATAAGATATTAAGTCATAACTGTGATATAAAAGTCATATTTATGACAAAAGTTGAAATTATTAGATACTAAGTGATACTTATGCGAATAAAAGCCCAAAATTGACAAAAAGTCAATATCATGAGAGAAAAAGAGAAAATTATAAGATACTAAGACATACAAATTCATGATATAATAATATATTTTAAGACATTATGCAATATCTTAAATATACTTCTCTTGTTTTGTTAGAAAACCAAGATTTTTCAGAAAGTAAAAAACAAGATCATACAATTTTTTATAATTGAATATTCTTGTTATTATTTCTTTCAAAATATAGATTTTCTGAATACCACCTGAAAAATGGAGAAATGTGTCTGTAAATGATAAAAAAACGAACATAAAATATTATGAAGGAGATTATAATAAGAGATAAACATGATCTATAATTACACACACTGGATCTATAAGTAAAAGCACATGCAATATATTATTAAAACTTAAGATTTATCAATGTCTAAGAAAATATTTATGCAGCGTCTTAAAACCGGACTCCTTTTATTTGGTCACATTTTTCATGTCCTTTTATGAATTCTGTATTAATATGTAAACCATAAAGAACTAACCCGTTCAATACCAAGTTCTATAAACGCTACAGTAAAGCGTCACACGCCTCTAACACAGAGAAATAGACAGAAATAAAAACATCACTGCACATTAAATTACACACAAACTCGCTCAACGGAACAAACATTTCCTTCTTCCCTCGTAAAATACAGTTTATCCACAAACACACAATCGATATCAGTACACGGGCGTCTTTGTGGAGCGGCAGAGTCCCCGGGCATTGTGGGTAATCGTCCAGATTATTGATAAAACCTTAAACGTGTCCGTCTAACAAATCTCAATCGATAGCGGACAAACAGAAAGAGGAAAACTAATAAAGAAATACAAGTGGAGCACGTCTCGTTCGCAGCGAGTCTCTCGTACCCACATAATAAATAGCATCATTTAGTGGTGTAATATCACACACACTTCCCTCGGGCTCTTCCTGCAGCTGGTGGCGGTGCGGGCCGGCTTGACCCCCAGGGGTCAGAGTTCACGCGCGGGTGATCAGTCACGTCCCGGCCCTGAGCTCGACTGGGGTGATAGATGAAGATCCGCGCTGACCAGCCGCTCATCAGGGAAATAACGCGCTCACCTGCCCGTAGGTGTGTGTGTGTGTGTGTGTGTGTGGGAACTTTAGCGGAGCACAACTGAAGAAAAATGACCTCAGAAGTTCCCCAAACAATCCTCATAGAGAAGAGGAGACTTGCACTGTGATGCAACTAGACGAGGGAACACAATCACAGCACGCGCTAATCATAATTTATATTTATGTTTATTATTAATATTATCCAAAGAATCGATTTTTTTTCTCAGCAAGGATGCATTCATTTGATCTAAAGTGGCATTAAAGACATTTAGAATGTTGCAAAAGATTCAAATAAAAGCTGTTGGTTTGAACATTCTATTCATCAAAGAATCCTGAGATTTAAAATGTATCACTGTTTTCAACACTGACAATAAGTATTTATGAGACACTAAGTGATAATTATATTGTTAAAATAACATACTAAGTCATATAAAAGTCATAATGACAAAACGTTGAAATTATTACATAAAAAGTTGTAACTATAAGATACTAAGTCATAACTATGATATAAAAAAGTCATGATTATGACAAAAACTTGAGATTATGACAAAACATTATGAGATGCTAAGTGATAATTATGAGAATAAAAGCCAAAATTGACAAAAAGTCAATATTATGAGATAAAAAGTTGTAACTATAAGATACTACATCATAACTGATATAAAAGTCATAATTATGACAAAAGTTGAAATTATGACAAAAAAGTAATTATGAGATACTAAGTGATAATTATTAGAATAAAAGCCAAAAATGGACAAAAAGTCAATTTTATGAAATAAAAAGTTGTAACTAAGATACTAAAACATAACTATGACATACAAATTCAAGATATAATAATGTAACAACATATTTTAAAATAGTATGCTATATCTTAAAATGTACTTCTCTTATTTAGTTAGAAAACCAAGATATTTCAGGAAGTGAAAAACAAGATAATTTTTTCTAAAATTTGTTATTATTTCTTTCATAATATAGACAGACTTACTGATTACCACCTGAAAAATAGAGAAATGTGTCTGTAAATGATAAAGAAATGTACATAAAATATTATCAAGGAGATATGCATGTCACACAAGAATAAATCCTGCAGACATTCTTCCTCAATCTTATATAATACACATGCTAGGGTTGTGTAATCATAATTTATATTTTTATAAGGATGCATTAAATTGATCTAAAGTGGCATTAAAGACATTTAGAATGTTGCAAAAGATTCAAATAAAAGCTGTTGGTTTGAACATTCTATTCATCAAAGAATCCTGAGATTTAAAATGTATCACAGTTTTCAACACTGATAATTATCATAAATGTTTCTCAAGCATCAAATCATCATATGTGACTCTGGACCACAAAACCAGTCACATGTATACATTTTTTTGAAATTGAGATTTATGCATCATCTGAAAGCCGAATTAATAATCTTTTTATTGATGTATGGTTTGTTATGATGGGACAATATTTGGCAGAGATACAACTATTGAACATCTGGAATCTGACGGTGCAAAACAATCCAAACATTGAGAAAATCTCCTTTAAAGTTGTGCATTTATGTTCATGATTGTGCTGCACGTTTTATATATTTACGGTAGGAAATTTACAAAATATCTTCATAGAACATGATCTTTACTTAATATCCTAATGATTTTTGGCATAAAAGAAAAATCTGTAATTTTGACCCGTACAACGTATTGTTGGCTATTGCCACGAATATACCCGTGCGACGTGTGACTGGTTTTGTGATCCAGGGTCAGATTTCTGAAGGATCATGTGACACTGAAGACTGGAGTAATGATGCTGAAAATTAAATAGGAATAAATTACACTTTACTAATATATTCACATAGAAAACAGATGATTTACATTATAATATTTCATAATTTTACAGTATTTTTGACCAAATAAAAGCAGCCTTGCTGAGCGGAAGAGACTCTTTCAGAAACGTTTAATCTAAAGCACTTCTATGCATTCAATGTATGAAGAAAGGTGCTAAATATATGTTATTATTAACAGTCAGTTCTGTTCTGATGTTGATGTTAATGTTGTCTATGTGATGTAGTTCATATTTCAGGGTTGGAGGAGGACAGACACACAGACGCTCCTGTAATCTCCTTCTCGTTGCATTAGCGCGGCGCTGTCTCACACTGATGATGTCATCGCTGTGATAGATACACCTCGTCTCGACGCGCGGCGCTGCTCTGTCTGAGGGGGCGTGGCCTCGTTCCACTAAGACTTATGGGTAATGCGCTCCACGCCATAATCCAATTTCTCGGCATCAAAACGAGCGATTTTGTTCTTTGTTTCGGGTAATTTCTGTCACTTTAATCTAAAAATGCATCTGCTCCAGAAAACATCCAGTGATTTATAGAACGTGTTGAAGCTTAAAGTGAGTGTGTGACCGCACACCAGACATCAGACGGAGACACTGCGCATTTAGGAGTTACACAGCGCGACTGTGTGTGCGCCCCGTGGCTATAATAACACACTCATGTAAATCTCATCACACACACCTTCCTGTCACCTCTCATGTGTGGGTCACATAACACACTCCAGAGGTCAAAGGTTAAGCCTGACGGCCTCAGGCGAGCAGGAAGAAACGCTGCTGTATATTAGACAGAGTGAGAGAAATACAGAGTTTTTCTGCTCCAACACGTGAAAATGAAAGTCACTTTTACTCATTTTCAATACTTAGTGCAAGAGGTTTGAGCACATCCCTATTTTATACCTCAATATTTTGTCGATAACAACAATAATTTGATGATATTTAGCTGCATTTTGTAACTTTTCTGCTATTTGGTCCTTAAATTGTTTTGCTTTTACCTGTAAAAGGGTATTTTTTCTAAGCTTATTAGATGTATGCATCATCTTTTATGTCACATTCTTACATTTAATCAATAAATAAGACACAATAGGCTGTTAAAAAATAAATTTTGCATCGCAGAAGTGGCATCTAAAGCAGCATTTACACTGTGATCACAACGGCATAAATAACGCTATGAGACTACCGTTTAAAAATAATCGTTTGAATACTGAAATCTGATACTAAAAATGATACGATTTTAAAACCGCCAGTAGGAGGCAGCAAGTCCCTGTCTTAATGAGTGAGTCGTTGAATCATTCACTCAACCGATTTACTCAAACGACCGATTCACTCATGAACGAAGCAAGCGAATGCCTTTATGAATATATCATTGAATCAACTGGAATTGAACTACAATATTGTGTCTAAAATGTAACACAATATTAACTTGTTTATTGAACTGTTGTATAAATCAATCTCACGTTTGCAATAGTGCTGATATCGCACGATAAAACACTCTTGCTCATGTGATAATGCGTAATTATATCATATAGAAATAAGACAAACTCATACAGCAGCATTATTACACCATATACTGAATTCTGGTAACATTAAAATAACAACTAATCTACATCACACTATGAAAGGGAGCGCTATCAAGGTTTTTTTTTTTTTTTACTTGATAATACTTCATAATGAAAGGGCTGTGAAAAAAAAGTGCATCCTTTTATAATTATTTATAAAATGTAAAGGTACATATTGTTGATTATCTTACACTAGTATACACTTATTGGGCTGTTATACCAATCAAAGGAAATCAGAATCAACAAAATCCATGTTATGAGATTAATGTTGCAATTAATGATATTTTGATTATAGAAATGTGAAATGTTGGGAAAAATTAAAAGATACTATTACATATGAAACTAAAACGGCCAGTAGGTGGCGGCAAGTCATAAGTGAATCATAGAGTCATTCACTCAACCGATTCTTTCAAACTGACTGATTCATTCAGGAAAGACGCAAGTGTCCATTGTCTTTATGAATGAGTCATTGAATCATTCACTCACCCGATTCATTCAGACACAGTGAATCATTCAAGAACGAAACAGCGCTGTGTGTTGCTGGGAGACGCAACCTTTCTGTATGTTTAGTTTTGTTGACAATAAAAAGAGCAAAATTCAAAATTGCTGTGTCTAAACATTTGTCAGTTTATATATTTTATATAACTGTTGTATTAAATGAATATCACATTTGGCAATCGTGCTGATATTCGGGAAACTAGCACTTTTGCTCATGTGATATTGCTTATTAGCACAAAAAAATAAATAAACAGGCAATTCATATGTTGAATTTTGGGAGCATTTCGACCTACACAACATTATTTTACATCAACGCCAGACTAGTTTGCTTGTTGTTAAGCTTAATGGAGGGCTGTTCCCCGAGTTAAGACTGTGTGTGTCTGAAACGTGTGTGTTTTCTCACCCGCGTCCAGCAGAATCCGTACGGTCCGCAGGTCATCGGCCAGAGCGGCGTAATGCAGAGCCGAACATCCACGGAAAGAAGCGCGACTGCTCAGACGATTACTGAACTCGTCCTCTCTGCTCACCAGCACTGAACACACACACACACACACACACACGCGGTCGTGATCATCAGGTAATTCCAGTGCTGCTTTACTAAACATCAGAGATTATTAAAGGTGCAGTCCGTAATATTGACAGCTAGTGGTTGAAATAGGTACTGCAGTCCAAATTAAAAACATCAGAGATCGTTGTTTCCCCGCCTCCTCAGACTCGACGCTCACATGGGTCGCCATTTTGAGGATACCCAACAGGAACGAGCGTATTTGACACTGAAAATTGGCAGCGTGCAGTATCACAGACGAAAACAAAAACACATATTCCAAAACGGAAACACATTTCAAAGTAAAATAACCGGCTGTAGAAGTGTTTTTCAGAGAAACGAGTATGTGAACTTAACATGTCTCCTCAATATATGTAAACTAGGGATGTGACGGTGAGGATATTTTCCCACCGGTTAATCGACGTGTGACATCACCGGTAATACCGGTATCACCGGCGGGGGCTTTTAAATCACTAATTTAAAGGCAGACGTAAAATGCGCGGGTTTGCACAGGCATGCATAATGATGCGTCGGTTCGGAGCAGCACTGTTTTGTTATTGTGCCCTGAATTGGTGCTAATTTGAAAACTAAACTACATTTTTTTTTTAACAACGCTTATAAAAAGATGGTGCGGCAGTGCGCACTTCACTTTAACTTTTAAATTGGCGTCAATTAATCCTTCGCAGGGAGTTTGATTGACATGTGATCTGACCAATCAAAATCCACAATTCTTGTCCGACAAAGCAGTCAGGAGAGTAGATTAACGTCGGTGGATTTGAACTGAGGCAATCTCTCATGACACATTAAAGAGCCACAAAACGGTAGGCATATTTATTGTTTAATTTTCTTTGACTGACCAAATTTGAAAGTTGAGACTTTGTTCCATAATATTCCCTGCTCGGGTCAGTCTGTCAGCGCGTTGTCAGTGTCCTCTATTTTTCCCTGCTTGAGAACATGGGTTGAATCCGAAATCACCCTTATTCACTAAGTAAGGCTTATTCCCTACGTTAGTCCACTAATACTGTTCACTTGAAGGAGTGAATGAAAACGAGTGAGCGAATTCGGACAGCCGTTGAGCGTACATAAGCTGTAATGCAGTGCAGTGTGGGATTGATTAAGCGCACTCAATAACGTCCACTATGGTTTCCCACAAATCTCTACGTTCATTTAAGACTTTATTTAAATCATTTAAGACTCTTATGAGGACACTCAACAAAACAGACATTTTGGCATAATTTGTGTGTGTTATGGTTTGTTCAAGACCGAAAGAACGCGATACTGACGTGCGTCTTTTCTGTGGGTCGTGTGTGTGTGTGTGTGTGCGTGTGTGCGTGCAGGACTTGGGCAAACTGGCTTCAAAAATACTGATGACATCATCCTGTACTCAAGGGCGTTCCACTTGTCCAGCCCGACTTCCTGTTTCAACAGGAAACAGAAAGCAAACTGATTTCATGGGATCTTTAAAGCTACTCGTTTACTCCATCTGGGCTATTTTTGTGTTATTATTTTTATCTGATTTATTCCGCACTGCTTTGGCATTACAAATGTAGAGTATTTCGCAAAGCAAAACACTGAACCAGAGTCACAGACGGACTGAGAGAGTGTCTGATGATGTTCAACAGCTTTCTTAAAAACAAGACAAACCGTTTAAATTAAGAACAAACGCATGTAAAACCGCTTGCATAAAGCGTGCAATTATTCCCCAGTGCGGACGCACACAAATAAATCATAAAGCAGCAACAGTGTTTTTCTTCTGTCCATGTACAGAAACATATTTTCTCTCTGGGCTGCTGTCAGGCGGGTCGTCACGAGTAACTAATGTCTAAGAGCCAGATAATCACAACTAAACCCAATAAACCGTCAGACGACCAGAGCCCAGCGATCCATCACACACACACACGCGGTCGCATGGAATATTCTCATATTACACACACACACACACACACACTCACTCACTCACTCTCATTCATCATGGTGCTTCAGGGAAAGATGCTCCTTCAAGACCAAAAAACTGCCAACAAAACAAATGTGAGTAATATACATACAGCAGCCAGATGTGTGTGTGTGTGTGTGTGTGTGTGTGTGTGTGAGATGAAAAACACTTACAAATATCATGCTGCTAAATAAATTGTGTGCCGATATGCAAACAGCAGAAAATGAGTGCGTTAGAATTGATCTCTGTAATAACACACACTCCTGCTGTTTACATGTGTGCATGGATGTTTTTTATGAATAACAATGAAGTTTATTATGATGATGTGAAGCATAACGTATAAATGTTGGTCGTCTCACCCTCTAATGAGTGAACGCCCTTCTCTCGAGCCGTCTCGTACACACTGCTGAAGTCATCGCCCAGGTTCGGATCCGCACCCACCTCCAACAGGACCTGCACAACACTGACACACACACACACACACACTCATTAACAGCCTCAGTATATGAATACAGTGAACACAGAGACCTCATTGCACATGTTTAAGGTGATTTGATTGTATTTTGTTCAGAACAAGATTTATTTTAAAGCAGTGAATAATACTGTTTCTCTAAATATGTTCATATTCATAACTTCGAGTTATGACATACAGTGATGCAAACCTTTAGAGATCCGCTCAAGCTGCTTTTGGTCATTATGCACTGAGAAAATATCAAACCTTTTACAAATTTATATTAGACAATTTACAACACACATTTATGTTTTTAAAAAAGACATTTTGGTAACACTTTACATTAAGGTCCCGTTAGTTTAACTAACATTGACAATATTTTTTATAAGTTAAGTTAGTTATTAGTCAATAAAAATACAACTGTCCAGTGTTCATGTTAGGGTGTATTATTATTATTATTATTATTATTATATGAAGAAACATTCACATGACAAACAGAGAGACAATCATTAATATGAATAAAAACAGCACATCTGCACATTATTTGCCTTAATATTCAATATTTAGAAAATTATTGCAGAAATTATTATTTATGATTATAATATATTATTATATATTATAATTATTTATTATATTATTAATGATTATTTATTATTTAGAAAATGTCTGCATCACATTATTTAAATAATGATTGTTCGATATTTAGATGATTATTTCATCACATTATTTGAATAATGATTTTTTTCATTATTTGATTTTTTGAATAATGACTTCAATATTTAGAAAATTATTGCATCACATTATTTGAATGATTATTTAATATTTAGAAAATTATTATTTGAACAATGACTTGAATATTTAGCCTCATTATTTGAATATTTAAAAATTGTTGCGTTACATTTCATTAATGACTATTGAATATTTAGAAAATTATCATGCCACATAACGGTTGAATATTTAAATATTATTACACCGCATTATTTGAATAACGAAAGTGTTTTACAATAAACATGAAAATTGAACAGTAAGCATTCACACGCCATACAGACAGAAACTCTTTGTGTGTGTATGAACGACGAGTCGGGACAGATTGGGTCGGGTCAAGTGTGTGTGTGTGTGTGTGTGAGGGAGGGCCACTGTTGTCATGGAGACGCCGCTGGCCCGAAAACATTCGGGTTCCAGAACACTTGAGTTAACGGAACACACACTCCCAAAGCAAACAAGACCGTGACACACACATGACTTCACACACACAAGCGTGATGCTTAAATCTGGACCTAAAACTAAGAGATTGGCCCGTTCTTGAGTTTCTGAAGCGTAGGATCTCAGGAGAAAGAGGCGCCGGACGATGTTCTCAGGGTCACGATGTTTATGCATGAGATGTGCTGTGTTTTAAGAGGAGAACGGGCCATATGTGTGAGACCAAAGAGTAGTGACCCTGAGCAAAGCACAAACACACACACACAACAGTGTGTGTCGAGTCCCCGAAAGACTTCGACAGCACCGAGAGTGACAGGATTCTGCACTGAGAAGTGTGTTTTTCTGAATAAAACACTTACATAAACTAAAAAAACTACAACAAAAAAAACCACTCACAAACACAACTTAATTAATTTACATACAGTTGAACAATCACAGTTACGATTGTTCTGACCCTAAAACCAAATTGGATATAAGAGACAGTTGTAAAATAGCTCATATATTTATGTGATAGTAAAACATTCAAGAAAACACAAAGAGAGCGATTGCTAAAAAAAATGTTTTAAACCGTTTTCATTAAAAGGAAGATGCATTTTTCAGACGGTCAAAACACGACATGATGGGAGAACATACGGACACACACCTGCTTCTGTGAACCTGTGTTTACTAAACACACCTCAGGCAGGACTGTTCCTTCCGCTCACACACACACACACACACACACACACCTGTCCAGGGCATATCTGTATCGGACAGGTGGTACGAGTAAAGGTCAAAGTTCATCTGTGTTTAAGTGTTAGTGAAGATACTTTACAAAACTACATGGGTTAAACTAGTTAAACTAGCCAATCCGCACATTTGAACAATTAGTTACACTAGTTATTTACACAGCTACACAACAAAACTTACTGGGCATTATCTTTAAATATTATCTATAGGAGTAAAATATTTATACTTTATACTATATAATATTTATACTAATACTTAATTTTTGCAATTCCACTTACTATTTATCTGGCACAAAACAACGAGGATCTAAATTAGAGACAGATATATAATAAAGTAAATAAAAGTAATAAAACTAGAAAACACTAATTTATAGAATTTAATCGGAAAATAACTACAGTGAATTGGGAATTATTTTAAATATTTAACTATAATAATAAAAAAAGCAATCCAATTAGTATTTATCTAGGACAAAACATTGAGGATCTCAATTAGGGTGATGAAATTATCTTAAACATAAGATTTCACAATAAACACCCTAATTTATAGAACTGAAGAGAAAAATAACTACACTGAACTGTGCGAAATCTTTAAATATTGTACTATCAATTAATTTCTGCAATTCCAATCAGTGTTTATCTGGCACAAACCAACGAGGATCTTAATTAGGGTGACAGAATTAAATAAATTAATGTATACTAAACATAATTAATACAATTACAGAACTGAATATAAACAACAAAAACAAAACAAAAGATGATGTGAAGAGACTCAAGTTAATAACCATTAACAAGTTAATTCACAGCGCATTTAGTTTCTACTTACTGAACTGCAAAATTCAAGTTTTAGAGTTTTAGTGTCAGTCCTACATTTAACTACTATATATAATGTTGAATATAAAGTGTAATAATGCAATGGGGGAATATGTGTGTGTCCTGATAATGCCACATGTCTGATGTTACCAGTATAAAGTGGCCTACATTATTTTAAATATATCTAGTCAGTGAAAGAGTCTAAAATAATCCAGTATTTTCCGCTTCAGAATCATGAATATTGTTATTCTGGTGTCTCTATTATCCTGTGCTTTGGGTTTCAGCACCAAGTCCAAGCCTATTCATTTACACACACAATGTAATATCCAATTTTGTGCTAACCTTTTATCATATGTCTTGGAGTATCCCAATAATATGCTATCGTGAGTTCAGTATCATGAGGGTATCGTTACACCCCTAGTACTTTTACCAAGTAAAAATCGTTCTTTACAACTTGTACTTGTACCGGAGTAATATTTGACCGGTAGTATCTGTACTTTCACTCAGTTGTTTCAGAAGTTGTGTTCTTTGTCCACCAGATGTGCTCCACTTAGTAACGTCACTACTTTCAGAGCTCTAGAAGAGAACATTTATCCTATAATCGAGTGGTAATAACTCTTTGGATCATTACAATATGCTGCAATGATATGAATATTAGCGTTTGTTTCATACTAAAGTTCATCCGTTGCCCTCGTTAAAAAAACATGCCCTGTTCCCACTCACTCCAGAATAATCCCAGCACACACATTCCCACCATGACTGGCTGTTCTCAGGCCCTACATGAGGGATAATCCCCCTCTCCAGAAGCCCTCGCTCCCTCACTTCTGCTCTCTTTATCCTGGAGTGAGATTCGTGTCGTTGGGTCGGAACGGTCAACACGGGTTCCTCTTCATTGCGGGTCATTGTCCACGTGAATGGACAGATCTGGGTGGTGGCCGTCGCTGGGTTAAGAGTGCAAACAGTCTCACACACATCAAAGCTCAGCAAACATCTCAGTCTAAAGCGTATCCTTCTCGCTTTTAAAAGAGAAACAGTCTCGACTTTGATCACGGTGCGAGCGTCTGTCCCGCCACGAAATACTCGACAATACACGTGCAGCTCACAAATTACATGAACGTTATAATGTAAAATCGAACTATATTATCGCCCGGCTCTAATCTGCTAAATGCCACTCGAAGGAATGAAGGTATTAGGATATTATGATATTTGTATATAAAGTAGTCAACATTTGAAGCGGATCAAAAAAGTTCATCAAAGTTATCCTAAGATAAGAACGGGTATTGTTCAAAATTCATGTATAACTCTTTTGACTTGATTAAGATTTTAGGTTAAATGTGGGCATACAGTTGGCTCTAAAATCACAGACAATCTGGGAGTTAAATCTGGTAAGTTCTAAGATTCTGAAAAGTTTAATGTAAGTTTCTTTGTGTTTCCTTCAATTATGCCAATTATTATTTAATTAAGTTTTAAGTTAATATATTTATTGTCAAATATACATTTTAAAAACAAATTTGGGCTGCTAAACAGCCACACGTCTAACCAAGATGTGTTCCAAATTTTAAGGTGATATCACAAAAAATGAGCCGTTTCCTTTGTGACACATTGTCCAATTTCAAAATGGTTTTCACAGGATGAATTTTGAGCGTTTCAAATGACACGATTACAGTCGTAAAGCACATCATTACATATTTCAGATATTTCCCTCATCTGACACACTTTGTTCAGCCTCCACTAATGAAATGATGATATAAATCAAGTGTCTTAAAGTCCCCCTGTGGTGAAAATCCAGCTTTTAATGATAAACCGTGTGTAAATTCATAAGTCGACAGCATTGCTGAGTATTTTCTCCTTAAAACTGCAGTGAACCAAAGACAGTCTCAAAAACACGGTGTGAAATCGCTGGTGTTTCTGACGTCACAAACTACCTTGTAACCAATCAGATCAACGTGTGATCGACAACTAGTGGATCTCTGAGTGAGTGAGTGAGTGGAGGCGGGGCTCATTTGCATATTCATAGAACCGCACATACATAATGAGGCAGGGGTGTCAAGTTACATCCAAGCTATTTTAAGGCATAAAGATTTTTTTTCAAGGAAAAAACCTTTAAATATGTAATTTTGGTGATCAAAGATGAGTTTTAAGGGATCAAATTATTGACTACAGGGGGATTTTAATCAAGATAGTCATCCTGAGAACTGGTGGACTAATCAAATGTCATTTATCATGCGACTCTTTATACAAACGATCAGATATTCTTTATCCAAAAAAGCTCAGGATGGTTTTTCTAACATCTCACATCACAATGATCTTCAGGTTTGGCTCACGTAGCTCAACACACCAAACACAGACGTTTTTCAATTCTAACTCTGAATTAAAATGTCGTACTGATAATAGAATTTGAGACGAAAAAGTATAACTAAATAAAAACTTATCAGAAGTGTTCTCAGATTGGTGGACCTCAAGAGTTTTGAGAGAGGTTCTGTGACTGACGTTTATCACCATTAAAAAACTCCAATTCAAATTATTATAAAAGAAAATGCAGCAATATAACAATATAATTATATAGCATGCCTCAATGCAGGGCACTGCTGATCTGAATCTGGTCGGGAAATAAACTGTTTTTTCTAGTGTACATTCGCCATCACTGAAGAAGAGTTTAAGCAGATTTGTGTGAATCTCACAATCTGATCACACTTTAACAGCCCGACCCGCTGAGATTACATCAGCTCAGTCCTGTGAGCGAACAAAACCTTTACTAGGACCTCACTCAACAACACCACATCTCAAATATATAGTTAGACAGTTGACAAGGAGAACTAAGTCCACCAGCTGGTCAAAAACAGTCCACACACAGAGAAAGAGACCGTCTGAATGACGTCTACGTTACATTTCTGTCATAGAAATGAACAAAAAGTTGCGCTTGTTTAACCGTCTGCTGCTCTTTGGTCATTTTCAATCGATTTTTAAAATTTATTTTAAATTTATGTCATCAGAATGGTACGAAACTTGGTAAAGGTGTTGGCACTTCCTATGTGAACACACAGAAAAAAATTCACCTGGTGGAAATTTTTGGTACTGCGCCCAAACAAAATCTTACTGAAAGCTACTTTTTTTTTTTAGATATCAACATTAAATTTGGAGCAAAACGTTTCAGATTTATGGCTTTGATTTTATCAGTTTTAGAGAAAAACGGAACAATCTGGAAAAAATTTTTTTAATAATAATTCTTCACTTCTTTAAAAAGAGACCA
>NW_027508748.1:285000-297500 GCF_051911475.1 Siphateles boraxobius | reverse complement strand
GACTTTTCATCATAAATATTAGTTAGTATGTCATAATTTTGACTTTTAAGGTCATACTTTTAATAAGTAAAATTACTTAATCTGCCATAAATGTTATTTATGTCACAATCATTACTTTTTTTAAAGGGGTCATATGATGCCATTTTTGTACAAGTTAATATGAATCTTTAGGGTCTAAATGAAAACTTTGTAATATACTTTTATTAAGAATTCTCATTAGTTCTTTAAGAAAACACTAATTTTACCTGCTCAAAAACAGCTCTGTTTTCAGCACGACGTTTCAGCACGTCAATGATAATGAGCTTGCTGACTCCGCCCCTCTGTTCTTTGGGGCGTTTTTGACACAACGCACGTGGAGTGTTGCCTTGACAACAGTTGATGGTATATTTTGGTGAAAGAATGGCAGAGGGAGTCTCTGAGGACACATCTGTAGTGTTGCCATACCAATTTGAACCGGAACAAGATGACGGCCCCGAAGAAGTTCGACCATTAAAGCTCCAGTAGGTAAGTTTTGTAAACAAATATATGTTAAAACTGTCATTATGTCCTGACAGTAGAATATGAGACAGATAATCTGTGAAAAAATCAAGCTCCTCTGGCTCCTCCCAGTGTTCCTATTGCCATTTGCAGAAATGCACCGCTCCCGGTCAGAAACAACCAATCAGAGCCAGGAGGAATGTCTTAGCAGTGTCAATCACGCTCGTGTACGCGCTGATCACCCCTCTCTTGCACAGCGCGAGCGCGTACCGTCGTTCGTGACTCTCCTGTTCGAACTCGTTCAGCCAAATGAACAAATCTTTTTTCGAGTCATTTCGTTCATTCAAAGAACCGAAATGACTCGAAAAAAGATTTGTTCATTTTGAACGAGTCGTTTTCGGAGTCATTTCGTTCATTCAACGAACGAAATGACTCGAAAAAAGATTTGTTCATTTTGATGAACGAGTTTGAACAGGATCACAAACGTGCATCACAGAACAGAGCGAGGCAGCATTTGTGCTTATAAAACTTAAAAGTTTTTTATTTATTTTTGAAATGACCGATCGTTTCGCTAGATAAGACCAAGCGGCAACCTCCCCGTCTCTCTCTTGAAACCAACACGGAAGTGAATTAAACTGCAATTCATCGACTGACCGCTTGAGGCAGGCTGCAAAAGTGAGTCAAATCTGTATCTCCCCCATGTTAAAATCCCCAACTTTACAGCAGAAAAAAATATGTTTACAGCCTGGAGCAAAAAGTGGTTTTGGTCTATATAGCTAATTTTGCCCTTCATGACAACTGTGAGGGGGGTGAATTTTTTTACACCTCATCCGTTTAAATTATATTAAGCCTTAAAGTTCTGCATAATTAAGGGCGTGGCCACTTGCGTGACTGGTGGATTGAGGCTGCTATAACTGCTAGCCGACGTTTGTCTCTGTTAACGTCACCCTCAGCTGCTGTACTTGCCATCTCTGCAGTGTTTGTGCTTTTTTCGGGATTATTTCATACAATTTAATACACGCATTATACCTTTGCCCACGCCGTTGGATTCCGTCGGTGTCGAGTATGGAGAGAACAACCAGCGTTGTATTTCCAGTTGTTTTCCTCGCATGCACTAATGGATGTCTGACAATTTCGTTGCTTTTTGGAGTATACTGTACAGGCTACACTCGTTATGCGGTACCGTTGCTCTCAAACTTTTAAGTGTTAAATAAAAAGTACCGTGAGAAAATCCTGCAGGTGTCAGTGCTTTCTCTCCGTCCATGCAATAGATACACATCCTTGAATGAGCGCGGATTTCTAGTGCATTTACTTGAACTTCTGAGGTAATATTTTTGGTTTAACCCATTTGAGAATTTGAGAAGCGGCCAAAATCAGATTTTAAAATCAACTGAACTGAATAAAGCTCTTGATGAACTTGACGTGCGATGCCGCACTGACTGACATGAATGCGCATGAATCACTGTCACACGCACAAGCTCAGAGCAATATTGTAAGTTACTGCATGATAATACATTTTTAACTAGCAGAATAATAATGCATCCCGATACACATAGTCTCACTTTTAGTTACGTCTTTTAATTATTATAGTATTTTGAAGGGCAAAAACATGAACTTTAACTATTGGCTTTACTTCTACATTCAGCTGTCACTTTAGCACGAGGCCAGTAGCATAGCATTAGTACCTCAGCTCCACCCACGCTCCGCCTCTTTGCCCATTTTCTTTTATCCGGGAGTGACGAGAGCTGACGCGATGCCAAGATGGCGACGGTTGGCCCCGCCTACTTTAGGCTTCAAAAGCACTCTTCAGAAACCTACGGGTGACGTCACGGACACTACGTCCATATTTTTTTACAGTCTATGGATAAGACCCTTATTCATCGTCTGGTGTCGTTTAAAGCCCTTTGAAGCTGCACTGAAACTGTCATTTGGTACTTGAAACGTTTGTGTCCTATTGAAGTCCATTATATGGAGAAAAAGCCTGGAATGTTTTCATCAAAAACCTTAATTTCTTTTCGACTGAAGAAAGAAAGACATGGACATCTTGGATGACATGGGGGTGAGTAAATTATCAGCAAAATTTTTTTTTAAAGTGAACTAATCCTTTAACGTTATCTTAGTAGCTATTTATAACTTATAGGAAGAGTGCAACGTTATAAAGTTACATGTATTGCAAAATACATAATGATTTGAGGACCAAGTTTGTAGTCAAAGTATGGGCAGGCCATAGTCAATGTAAAGCATATTGTTGATGTTTCGTCCCTATTAGTGAATGTGCCATAACTGTTTATAATCCGCCGTCATCGGTGGTCCTGCTTACTAGCCTGCGTGTTCACGGCAGGCTCCGCTGTGGAGGGAGGAGCTGTAGGGGAGGAGCTGTGGAGGGAGGAGCTGTGGAGGGAGGAGCTGTGGGGGAGGAGATGTGGAGGGAGGAGAAGTGGAGGGAGGAGCAGTGGGGGAGGAGCTGTGGGGGAGAAGCTGTGGAGGGAGGAACTGTGGGGGAGGAGCTGTGGAGGGAGGACCTGTGGGGGAGGAGCTGTGGAGGGAGGACCTGTGGGGGAGGAGCTGTGGAGGGAGGAGCTGTGGAGGGAGGAGCTGTGGGGGAGGAGCTGTGGAGGGAGGAGCTGTGGAGGGAGGAACTGTGGGGGAGGAGCTGTGGGGGAGGAGCTGTGGAGGAGGAGCTGTGGAGGGAGGAGCTGTGGGGGAGGAGCTGTGGAGGGAGGACCTGTGGGGGAGGAGCTGTGGGGGAGGAGCTGTGGAGGGAGGAGCTGTGGGGGAGGAGCTGTGGGGGAGGAGCTGTGGAGGGAGGAGCTGTGGGGGAGGAGCTGTGGAGGGAGGAGCTGTGGGGGAGGAGCTGTGGGGGAGGAGCTGTGGAGGGAGGAGCTGTGGGGGAGGAGCTGTGGAGGGAGGAGCTGTAGGGGAGGAGCTGTGGGGGGAGGAGCTGTGGGGGGAGGAGCTGTGGGGGAGGAGATGTGGAGGGAGGAGAAGTGGAGGGAGGAGCAGTGGGGGAGGAGCTGTGGGGGAGAAGCTGTGGAGGGAGGAACTGTGGGGGAGGAGCTGTGGAGGGAGGACCTGTGGGGGAGGAGCTGTGGAGGGAGGACCTGTGGGGGAGGAGCTGTGGAGGGAGGAGCTGTGGGGGAGGAGCTGTGGAGGGAGGAGCTGTGGAGGGAGGAACTGTGGGGGAGGAGCTGTGGAGGGAGGAACTGTGGGGGAGGAGCTGTGGAGGGAGGAGCTGTGGGGGAGGAGCGGTGGAGGGAGGACCTGTGGGGGAGGAGCTGTGGGGGAGGAGCTGTGGAGGGAGGAGCTGTGGGGGAGGAGCTGTGGAGGGAGGAGCTGTGGAGGGAGGAGCTGTGGAGGGAGGAGCTTTGGGGGAGGAGCTGTGGAGGGAGGAGCTGTGGAGGGAGGAGCTGTGGAGGAGGAGCTGTGGGGGAGGAGCTGTGGGGGAGGAACTGTGGAGGGAGGAGCTGTGGGGGAGGAGCTGTGGAGGGAGGAGCTGTGGGGGAGGAGCTGTGGAGGGAGGAGCTGTGGGGGAGGAGATGTGGAGGGAGGAGCTGTGGGGGAGGAGCTGTGGAGGGAGGAGCTGTGGGGGAGGAGCTGTGGAGGGAGGAACTGTAGGGGAGGAGCTGTGGAGGGAGGAGCTGTAGAGGGAGGAGCTGTGGAGGGAGGAGCTGTGGAGGGAGGAACTGTGGAGGGAGGAGCTGTGGGGGAGGAGCTGTGGAGGGAGGAGCTGTGGAGGGAGGAGCTGTAGAGGGAGGAGCTGTGGAGGGAGGAGCTGTGGAGGGAGGAGCTGTAGAGGGAGGAGCTGTGGAGGGAGGAACTGTGGGGGAGGAGCTGTGGAGGGAGGAGCTGTGGAGGGAGGAGCTGTGGGGGAGGAGCAGTGGAGGGAGGAACTGTAGGGGAGGAGCTGTGGAGGGAGGAGCTGTGGAGGGAGGAGCTGTGGAGGGAGGAGCAGTGGAGGGAGGAACTGTAGGGGAGGAGCTGTGGAGGGAGGAGCTGTGGAGGGAGGAGCTGTGGAGGGAGGAACTGTGGGGGAGGAGCTGTGGAGGGAGGAGCTGTGGGGGAGGAGCTGTGGAGGGAGGAGCTGTGGGGGAGGAGCTGTGGAGGGAGGAGCTGTGGAGGGAGGAGCTGTTAAGGGAGGAGCTGTGGGGGAGGAGCTGTGGGGGAGGAGCTGTGGAGGGAGGAACTGTGGAGGGAGGAGCTGTGGGGGAGGAGCTGTGGAGGGAGGAGCTGTGTGGGAGGAGCTGTGGAGGGAGGAGCTGTGGGGGAGGAGCTGTGGAGGGAGGAGCTGTGGAGGGAGGAGCTGTGGGGGAGGAGCTGTGGGGGAGGAGCTGTAGGGGAGGAGCTGTGGAGGGAGGAGCTGTGGGGGAGGAGCTGTGGAGGGAGGAGCTGTGGAGGGAGGAGCTGTTAAGGGAGGAGCTGTGGGGGAGGAGCTGTAGGGGAGGAGCTGTGGAGGGAGGAGCTGTGGGGGAGGAGCTGTGGGGGAGGAGCTGTGGAGGGAGGAGCTGTGGGGGAGGAGCTGTGGAGGGAGGAGCTGTGGAGGGAGGAGCTGTTAAGGGAGGAGCTGTGGGGGAGGAGCTGTGGGGGAGGAGCTGTGGAGGGAGGAACTGTGGAGGGAGGAGCTGTGGGGGAGGAGCTGTGGAGGGAGGAGCTGTGTGGGAGGAGCTGTGGAGGGAGGAGCTGTGGGGGAGGAGCTGTGGAGGGAGGAGCTGTGGAGGGAGGAGCTGTGGGGGAGGAGCTGTGGGGGAGGAGCTGTGTAGGGAGGGCTGTAGCGCAGCAGAGAGCAAGGGGGCTGGACCTGTAAGTTGTGCTTGTTCAAATTTTCAGGCTAAGTCAACATTTCCTCAAAACTCCCTACTGCAGCTTTAAGGCTCGAACAGGACGTTTCTGTATGGTTGGTTAAGGTCATGTCACTTTGATCAATTTTTGTATGTACTAGTGTCAGGGTAGAGTAGTGGGATACAAACGCTGCGTTTACTGTATAGGTTAGTTCGTTGACAGATTTATGTTGAAAAACTTTTTTTTGGTAAATGTAGGCTTGTCAGTGATGCGTAACGTTATCTCAGTGTTCGGTACAACTATCGTGACTGAAACATGTCCTGTCATGTCAGTAATGATTCTAGCAGTAGTTGAAGGATACCTAAGAATTTGTTGTTTGTTTAGTGCAGTACGAAAATGTTTTATGTTTTACTTAGTGTTAGCACGCTAACTGTGACACCTGCGTACACAGTTTTTAATAACACAATAACCATAACGCGTTGTTCATTATAAACGTGGGATTATGAATTATATTGAGAACGTCGTAACGTTACATAGAATACATGCCGTAATAAACCCTGAGTGTAAACATTAGCCGCATTCATAAGCGTGCAAGCGATTTGCAAAGATTAATATGTATCGTAAAAGGTTAATAAAACGTTATACTCACTTCTTCGGGAGGTGCAGCAGGAACACGAATAGTTGGTACCGATTCCTTTTTCAGGAGCAGCTTTTTAGCAAACCAGCTTTATACTGACCCTCGTTTAAAAAGCAGTCTGGTGAGAAATGATTCGCGCAAACGTGAACGCATTTACGCTGATCGTGGGGAATATTCCCATCGTAAACAAAACTCAGCCACTGCTGTCAATCAACAATCGTGGGAGTGGCGTCATGCGCCGTGTGACGTCACATGGTGAAACGGCTCGATTTGAGACAGGGGAATACATATAAGGAGATTAAAACAAAATCACTGGATGGATTTTTATCATTATATGATGGTTGTGTACAGGCACTGCCAGCACACATTTCAGTACAATCAACTTGAAAAAGTGCATGTACCATTATATGACACCTTTAAGTCATTATATCAACTTTTTATTTCATTATTGATCTATAATTTTGACTTAGAATGTCATCATTTTGATTTTTCATCTATGAATATTACTTAGTGTAATTTCTCTTTTTTCATCTCATAATTGACTTAGTATTTACAATTTCGACTTTGCATGTCATATATATATATATGTGTGTGTTTGTGTGTCAAATTCTTGAGTTTTTAGGTCATAAATATTAGTCAAAATTTTGTGTCATAAATACTGCTTTTCGTCTTTTCATCTCATAATTGACAGTATTTACAATCTCGACATCTCATAGATATTAGTTAATATGTCATAATTTTTACATTTTAGGTCATAATAGTATGTCAAAATGTTGACTGTTTATGACATAATATCACTTTTTTAATCATAATTTCAACTTTTTATCTCATAATTGATTTAGTATGTCATGATTTTGATTTAGAATATCATCATTTTAATAAGTAAAAACAAAAGTATACTTTTTAATCTCATAATTACAGCTTAATCTGCCATAACTTCGAGTTGTCACAATCATGACTTTTTAAGTAATTATTGATCTATAATTTTGACTAAGAATGTCATAATTTCCTCTCATAAATATCAGTATGTCAAACATTCGAAATGTTATGTCATAGTTATTATTTACACAAGCGTGTTTCTGTACCTTTCTCGTCTCCGTCTCTCTTCAGGCAGAAGGCGAGCGCCGCGGCCGAGATGAGGCCTAAAGCAGCAGCAGAAGCCGCGGTGTGGGAGTCGCTCTGGTATCCGTTTCTGGAGCGCCCCGAGGCGGTCAGACTCGCCCAGCTGCTCCGGCGGCCCTCCAGGCTCGCGCGCCATCTGCTGGCCAGCTGATGGTACTGCACGTGCGACTCCTCGCTCGCAACGCTGCTCCTGGACGCTCTCGAACCGCTGAGCACCGGGCTCCGGTTCGGTTCGAGCTCACACAGATTACGGAACCGGGAGGCCTCACCGTGACCTGTCTGAAGCGCGCGACACGGCGACAGGCTCCGCGACCTTCGCATCAGGACGCGCGCCGGGACTGACGACAGCAACATTGCGACGCTCCGAACTGACGCGATGACAATAACAGCGGGTTCCGTTATAAGATGAGATGGTGTGATCAGTGTCAGAGTTTCAGTGATCAAACATAGACGGTTTATGAATTATAATGTTAATGATGCAGGACGATGAGAGCTTGACAGTAGAAACGTGTTTCCGGTGAATGATAAACATCCGCGCGCGGTGAACACGGAATCATGGGAAATGTAGTCAACAGCGTCACTCTACTGCACTGCATGCGCTCAGTAATGTCAGAGCCCGTCTTATTAGAAATTCTCTGGTAAAGTTTAATTTTAACCATTTTATTTTTATTATTATGATTATTTAAAAGTTTAATGGTTAGACATGCGTATATACAATGATGCAAAACACACACACATATATATAGATAATTGTAAGCATATATGTGTGCTGGTGACCTTTGACCTGCAGGGGGCGTCTAGACTCACAACATACATGAGCAACACTTTCCCTCTGTCATCAGTTTATAGATTAACAACAGAATATTAATGGTAATATGAGCATTAGACTTGAATAGAGTACAAATCCCTTTGCATTCTACATTATTAATAAGTAAGTTATGTTTAATATTATGAAATTATAAATGTTTAATTATCCGGTATTGATCCTCCTGAAATGGTCCTCATGTTGTTTGTTGACAGTCTGAACATTTACTGAACATTTACTGAAATAAACTACAGCAAAAACAAAATGGACAGTTCTTGTTTTGTTATGGAATATTGCAGTTTTTATTCTTATTATTGTGTTGAATTGATGTTTCTGGTAATCTTGAATCAGAATAACTTCGCCTCATCTCTTCTCTGATGACGACGGCGGAGCAACCTGTCACTCAAATGAGATCAGCCAATAGCAAACCACAACCATCCAACCATCCAATCAAATCCCCAGCACAGACACAATCAAGCCCCGCCCACATATTATTCTTGTTCCAGAAGGTTTCTCTCGGATATACGAACATCTATAATACATGAACTGACATCTTCAATAGAATTACATAGTTTGATGTTTTGCAATTACATGTTTATTTGGTAAGAATGAATGTCTGTTAACTTACATGAGAGTAAAGTCCTCAAACTGCACGCGTTTCATCAGTATTCAGACGTCAGGGAGTTTATGATGTCAGATATGAGAATAACAAACAGTGCATGTGGAATAAACGAGAGTTCGTGGTTTGATGAAAAAAACTCAACCTAACATCTCCAAACCACAAGTTTCCTGTGGTGTGTGTCTCACATCTGTATTAACAAAACTTACAGAGGCACCATCAAGTAGCATATTTAAACACTTTATGGTCTTTGATTTTCAGTGCATGTATGGGATCAGTTTTAGTTTTAATAGTGTGTGATGCTTCTGGCACTGAATATCTAATTTCAGTTCACTCTCAATTAAAAAAATATCATTTCTATTTCTATTTTAAAGCCTGATAAAGCATGACTTGTGAAATATGGGTCAGGACAAGTCTTGTTTCTTGCATTATCATATGATTTCTCACAATATGATCCATAAGTGGAAATGCTTTATTAATAAGTGCATTTTCATGCATGACGTTTCCTCAATAATACTGCTATTTTTTCTTTGTGTGTGATGTTATTTTGCATGATGAGTGATATCATCTATAGCCTACATGCAAAGCAGAGTTTTTTTAAAATATGCTTTATTTGAACATTCATTTTACAGTGTGAAACAACAAAATTAGAGCACAACAATACGTATTAAGAATAATAAAAATATAAAGAATAGTAAAGGGAAACACCTCACCAACACCATGTGGCACGAAACAAAAACAGAACTAGACAGTAAAATAAACGAGAATGGGAAAAATAGAGAAAGAGGCCATTATTTAAATTAAAAAAGTAAACATTAATTAAGGTAAAAAAAAGTATGTCGTGCAAATTGTAAAATGTTCTGAATGCTTTTGGGTTAAGAGAAGATGAAATTTTAATCAAGTAATGTTTAATCTCGTGTAAAATATAACATTTTAATTATGATTAAAATAATATAAAATCGCAATATAATATAAGATATAAATATAAAATCGCAAACTAGAGGTAATGATGGGAAGCTGAGGCGAGTAACACGTCAGCGCTGTGCGCGTGCATGCGAGTGGGCGGAGCTCAACTGTCAGTCGTGTGTGTGTGTGTGTGTGTTAGCGGGCACACGCCTTTCCTCATCAATGTAACACACACACAGCGGGATGAAACAGCTGTTTGTGCATATCCCCGAGAAACGCGTTCGTATTTATTATTTTCGACACACTCATTTATGATTTTTTTTACACACACAAAGCGCGTGCATATCTTGATATTTAAACGCGCGCGACAAACACATATGAGCTTATAAACGAGCATATTTTTGAACATCTGATGTGAAATTGTGAATCAGGATCCGAAACCGCAGAGACTCGGTTCACACAGAGAGAAACGCCCGTGCGTCTCACGCGCATCTTGTTTTTAATCACGCGACGCGCGCCAGGGAATTACCCGAATTAAACTAAACTTTGGTGTTTGGTTAGTTTGCTCTCCGCAGTTCTTCATCATCATCATCATCATCAAGAGGAAGAGGAAGATGATGAAGACGATGATGTCCGGGGAAGAGGTTCTGATCCCGGATGATCGCGCGTTCAGTCGCTTTCAACGCGAGTGTGAGTGCGATGAAGACTGGAGTCTGACATACAACAAAACCAGCATCTGTGTGTGGATCCAGATACTGGAGGAGGAGAAGAGCTTGCACAAGATCAAGGTGAGTGTGTGTGTGAGAGACAGATGATGATGATGCTCTTCTTCACGCCAGGCCTTGCTGAGACTCTAACTGATCCGCTTTCAAAACACTCAAACTCACTTTACTGACCGTAATCAGACACTATCTAGTGTGTGTGTGTGTAAGTGTGTGTAAGTGAATGAGTGAGTGAGTGAAAAAAGTTTGCCTATGTGTTTTATGTTGAGTATCATATTTAATCCATGGCTCATATGGTGAGAATATGGAGGAATAAGCAGCTCAGTGTCATTCAGAGACTCAAACTGAGCAAAAATATGCAATTTGGCTAAAAAACATTAAGATGCTGTAAATCAATGAGATCTGTATAACAGTATAGTCAATAAATATCAGTATCTGCCATGATGTTTAAATATTCAAACAAAGATGAACAAATGAACCTTCATCAAAAGCCTGATGATCATATTCATGATTTTACTGTGATAATCGAGTAAAAGTGCAGTTCCTTCAGTCCAGCTGAAGATTACTAACAATATCAAAGTCCAATAAAGATTTCACAGCAGAAAGACTCGAGCTGAAGGACGTTTAAAATATACTGTACTAAAATACACTAGAACAGTGTAAACTGTCGAGCGGCGTCAGAAAAGCGTGTGTTTATAGGGTTAAGTTATAGAACTCGTCATGCAGTCGGTGTGTGTTTAACGGGAACATCCGGGTGTGTGTCAGCAGGGCAGGTTTATCCAGCAGGTGTTGACTGACACACACACACACACACACACACACACACACACACACACACACACACACACACACACACACACACACACACACACACACAGGTGTGTTTGAACTGTAACAGAAAGCCAGCAGGATGTGTGTGTCTCAACACAACTGTGTGTTTTACAGTCAGTGCCTGATCTTGTATTTGTGTTTGTTCACGGAAACTCAGTGTAATACATCTCAAGTTCAGAAAGTTCAGAACCTGCTGGATTCTCACGAGACTGAAGTCATTCGAGCTGCACACACACACACACACACACACACTGTCCTTTTGTTCAAGTATAAAGTAGGAAGAACTGCATGAAACAAAGGAGAGCAGAAGTTCATCTGACAGGATTATCTCTTCCTGTTTCTCAGAGAACAGGGGAATATTGAACGCAGTGATGATGTCGTAGGAAAGCAGTGATGATGTCGTAGGAAAGCAGTGATGATGTCGTAGGAAAGCAGTGATGATGTCGTAGGAACGCAGTGATGATGTCGTAGGAAAGCAGTGATGATGTCGTAGGAACGCAGTGATGATGTCGTAGGAACGCAGTTGATGATGTCGTTGGAAAGCAGTGATGTCGTAGGAAAGCAGTGATGATGTCGTAGGAAAGCAGTGATGATGTCGTAGGAAAGCAGTGATGTCGTAGTAAAAGCAGTGATGATGTCGTAGGAACGCAGTGATGATGTAGTTGGAAAGCAGTGATGATGTCGTAGGAAAGCAGTGATGATGTCGTAGGAAAGCAGTGATGATGTCGTAGGAAAGCAGTGATGATGTCGTAGGAAAGCAGTGATGATGTAGTTGGAAAGCAGTGATGTCGTAGGAAAGCAGTGATGTCGTAGGAAAGCAGTGATGATGTCGTTGGAAAGCAGTGATGTCGTAGGAAAGCAGTGATGTCGTAGGAAAGCAGTGATGTCGTAGGAAAGCAGTGATGATGTCGTAGGAAAGCAGTGATGATGTCGTAGGAAAGCAGTGATGATGTCGTAGGAAAGCAGTGATGATGTCGTTGGAAAGCAGTGATGATGTCGTAGGACAGCAGTGATGATGTCGTAGAACAGCAGTGATGATGTCGTAGGACAGCAGTGATGATGTCGTAGGACAGCAGTGATGATGTCGTAGGACAGCAGTGATGATGTCGTAGGACAGCAGTGATGATGTCGTAGGACAGCAGTGATGATGTCGTAGGACAGCAGTGATGATGTCGTAGGACAGCAGTGATGATGTCGTAGGAAAGCAGTGATGATGTCGTAGGACAGCAGTGATGTCGTAGGAAAGCAGTGATGATGTCGTAGGAAAGCAGTGATGATGTCGTAGGACAGCAGTGATGATGTCGTAGGACAGCAGTGATGATGTCGTAGGAAAGCAGTGATGATGTCGTAGGACAGCAGTGATGATGTCGTAGGAAAGCAGTGATGATGTCGTAGGAAAGCAGTGATGATGTCGTAGGACAGCAGTGATGTCGTAGGAAAGCAGTGATGATGTCGTAGGAAAGCAGTGATGATGTCGTAGGACAGCAGTGATGATGTCGTAGGAAAGCAGTGATGATGTCGTAGGAAAGCAGTGATGATGTCGTAGGAAAGCAGTGATGATGTCGTAGGAAAGCAGTGATGATGTCGTTGGAAAGCAGTGATGAT
>NW_027508748.1:275000-280000 GCF_051911475.1 Siphateles boraxobius | reverse complement strand
GGACCATGGAGGAGCCGAGGTTAGCATTAGCAGGCACGTGCAGAGAGGGGGGGCTTTGTCACAGTTAGTGGGGCTTCAGTGTCACATGATCCTTCAGAAATCATTCTAATATGATAGTGATGCTCTTTTAGTGAGATTCTCTGATTAATAAAATAGTTAAAAAGAACATCATGTAATAATATTTCACAATATTAAGCTACTGTTTTTTTTCTGTATTTTTGAATAAATAAATGCAGGCTAGATGAGCATATGCATTTTTTTTTATTTTATTTTTTTACATATTGCCCCTTTCTTATATTTGAGCCCCTGCTCCTGCTGAACTCTCTGCACGTCCCTGGAGGGTAGTGAAGTAAAATAGGCTATGTAAGCTAGTCACCTTTTAAACTAATCAAACGTTTCATTTGAATTTTAATGTCCAAAAGTTCTACCGGATAAAGTAAATGAAAGAACTGGTTACGTGATGCATCTAAGTGTTAAAGTGTGTTACAGAAAACAAGATCAGTAGTGCAGGTGAGGGAAGCTGTGGTAGGACATGAGTGAGAGGAGGTGCAATAATCATGCCTTGAATCTGTTGATGGTATGTCATATTTGTTTGTCTCAAAATGTCCATTTCTATCCACAAAACTTGCCGGAAGTCATGGTTTAAGGGGTTATTTGAGGAAAAAATCTTCCGGAGGTGCATGCCCCTAGACCCCCCACCCCCGTTCGCGGCTTGGTAACGACCTCCGGCACGTAACAGCACCGCTGCTGGAAACATTTCTAGGGGAAACACTGAGTCAAACGTGACACTCAAGAAACCTCGCCAGTTCAGATATTTCATGTGTTCTAGCTCAAGAACACCTGGTGCAACTAATGAAGCCCTTGATTAGTGAGACAACACCTGTTCTGCAGATTTGTGCAGTTGTGAGGGATTCTATTCAGGGGCTTGAATAATTTGGATTACAACTGTGTGTGTGTGTGTGTGTTTAGTGTGTGTTAGTGATATTGCAGTGGTCACAGTGTCAGTCATCAGCTCTGTGTGTCTCCGTACGACCGATAAAGTGTTTTATTTGCATTAAATGTAGCAGTAGTTTGAATATTTCTTTATCTTCAGGGGCTTTAGTGAAATGTGACTCGATACCCTGGAAACTCTAATGAAGCTTCCAACTGATTCACGGCAGGAAGATCCATCTCACTTGTTGTTTACAGGCGTTCTCTCATCATTAGCAGGTGAAACAAACACACAGATCTCTGTGTGTGTGTGTGTGTTTGTGTTTCGGGGGAAGCCCAACAGCTTTGAGGAGAATCTGACATCTACAGCCACCCACAAAGAGCTGTGCTGCGCGCTGTGTGTGTGTGTGTGTTGCTTGGCATGAGTGTCTGTGTTTGTGTAGTTCTAGTTGATGAAGAAAGAATAGATGTCAGTAAAGAAACACCCATGACTGCAGGCATCAAATAATTTATTAGAAACTAGAATACACACACACACACACACTCTCTCTCTCTCTCAGACACACTCTCTCTCTCACACACACACACACACACACACACACACACACACACACACACACACACACACACACACACACACACAGAGCGTGCAGCACAGCTCTGTGTGGGTGGCTGTAGATGTCAGATTCTCCTCAAAGCTGTTGGGCTTCCCCCGAAACACACACACACACACACACACACACACACACACGATCTGTCCTCCCACTCATGATGTTTATCTCCAGTGGAGCTTCACGAAAATCCCACTCCAGGGTTTCTGTCCTGTTTCAACATAGACTGACCATTTTTTAAATATGGAATCAAGTATATTTTGCAGGAAACAAGGTTGCTATATATATTATATAAACATTGTAGATAACAGTGAACATTTTCAATTTTTGATGCAAATTTCGATACCAGAGTAGAAATACTAGGATAATGTTTAGCATTTATACATTTTATGAGTCAGTAGTGTTGTTATATTTATTTCCTGTTCAGTAATTTTAGTGCTTCAACTCAATTGTTCTGTATTTATGTCAGCGTATCTGTTGTTTCACACTGAGTTTGGAGGATGAAAATGAACATTAGTGTCGTTGCTCTAGAAAACACAGGTGCTGTTGAGATGAGATTTAATGGCCTGGTTTAATATTTCACTAATCAAATTCAGAATGATTGCAGCCTCATTTCACCTGATGTAGGTCAAACACACACACACACACACACACACACACACACACACACACACACACACACACACACACACACACACACACACACACACACACACACACACACACACACACACACACACACTCTATCTATCACACACACACACACACACACACACACACTCTCTCTCTATCACACACACACACACACACACTCTCTCTCTATCACACACACACACACACACACTCTCTCTCTATCACACACACACACACACACACACTCTATCTCACACACTGACACCCACACAGACACTCTCTCTATCTCACACACACACTCTCTCTCTCTCTCTATCTCACACACACTGATGCGCACACACACACTGACACACACACACACACTCTCTCTCTCTCTTTTCACACACACTGACGCGCACACACACACACACACACTGACACACACACACACACTCTCTCTATCTCACACACACTGACACACACACTCACGTTTCTTTTTTAGGGTCACGGACACTTGAATTATCTCAGACGCTTGTAGCAAATGGCTTTTATTCCATGAATATGATGTGGGATCAGGGACAAGATGTTTGCGCATGATGATGTCACCCATATCTTGCTCTGTTTCTGGGAAGAGAAAGACTATACTTTAACTTTAGTTAACATTTAATTACATCTTAACTTTAGCGTCACACTTGTGATCCTGACAGTCAAGGCTAACTGAAGTCAATAAGCTCAATATCATTTAAAAAATAGGCTTCATTTATTTATAAAATAATAAAAAGCAGAGTAATCAAGAGACCTTATCAAAAATCTTATCCAAGATTTATCTTTTTAGCAAAGTTCATTTGAAGTGCAATTGTATGTTCTGTTTTACTATATATTCCTGCATAAAATGATCAGACTCGTAGAGGGTTAAAGAGATGCATTCTGGGTAACGGTTCTGCTATCTCCGCTAGTGTCGTATGCAGTGTAAGGACATCCCAGCCGAGACCATGTACGACGTTCTCCACGACATCGAGTATCGGCGGAAATGGGACGCGAACGTCATCGAGACCTTCGACATCGGCAAACTGACGGTCAACGCTGACGTGGGCTATTACTCCTGTAAGACCTCGCAGTACTTAACGTGTGTGTGTGTGTGTGTGTGTGAGAGTGAAAGTGAGTATTAGTGTGTGTGTGTGTGTGTGTGTGTGTGTGTGAGAGAGAGAGTAAAAGTGAGTATTAGTGTGTGTGTGTGTGTGTGTACTTAAGCTTGTTTCCTCCACAGGATAAAAATAAAAAAGGTTAACTGTGATTCTTTATACCTTTTATTCTGACTTTTTCGTAGAATTGCGAAAAAAAGTTGCAATTGTGAATTTACATATATTCAGATTTCTTTTTTTGTAGAATTGCAATTCCAGATTTTTTTTCTCACAATTCAGAGTTTCTTGCAATTACGACTTTATTTTCAAGAGTTTATAGCCCTATTTTCAGATTTTTTTTCTCTCGTAGAATTGCGAGAAAAAAAGTCTAAATTGTGAGAAACTCGGAATTGTGAGTTTCTTATATTCTGACTTTTTAATAGAATTGGGAGAAAAAGTTGAAATTGTGAGTTTATACCTATATTCTAACTTTTTTCTTAGAATTACAATTCTGACTGTTTTGTACACGCAATACATATCTGAATATGCTAATTACTGTGTGAGTGACCGGTGGTTTTCTGAGTCGTTGCTCATGCTAAGCGCTAACTCTTCTCAGGGAAGTGTCCGAAGCCGCTGAAGAACCGTGATGTCATCACCCTGCGCTCATGGCTGCCGATGGGCAACGATTACATCATCATGAACTACTCTGTCAAACACGCTGTGAGTGAAAACGCAGCTCTTCAATCATTTTTGACCAAATGTTTTTTTTTACTTCATCCGATTGGTACGAAAATTTACGAAAATAAAGTTTTTGGCACTTGCTATGTGGACACAAAAAAAAATCATAATTGGTCCCGAAAAAAATTAAGCAGAAAATGACGCATTGTAAATGAGACGAATTTCTTCTAGTGGAAGCGTTTGGTACTGCAGCCGAACAACATCTCACTGAAAGATCATTTACTGAGATATCAAGCTTTAAAACTGCAAGAAAAATTAAAGCCATAAATCTAAACAGGTTGTGCGCCAAATTAGAGTAAAACGTGATTTCATATAAAAGTTGAAAATAGTATTTTTTTGCATTTTTTCATAATACATGTAAAATTCTGTTACTTTTGTTTAGTTTACTTTTTAAAACTTTTTTCACGTCAGCAATAATCTGCCAAGTGTCGTGTTTGAGAAGAGATCAAACTTCAGTCTGTCGCTCTACAGCGTTCAAGATTTACAACAGTTTAAGCTGGACATTTAATTTTTAGGTCTATGCTAAGTGAATAAATGGATTATAAATGCAGCGCAAGTATAATTTAGTATAAAAAAATCCCCTAAAAATACCAAATATTGAATAAAAAACAATCATTATACTAAAATATATTTACATTCATTTCATTGACAAAATCATATCTAAAATCCGGTCCCTTTTGACTGAGACGCGAAGAGCACCAGAGGGTTCATGGAGTTGATGAAATATGAAATGTTGTGTTTGTTAGCTGTCATGTGACAATTAACCATCATCAGAGAACCGTAAACATGCAAATTGACGTTAATTAAAGAGGGATTCAAGAGATTGTTCGAGCTGAAACTTAATGAATCGCTGTATTATTGTGTTATTGAATGCGTGACGTGTGTTCAGTGTGTGTGTTTAATTGGTCAGGACAGAAATGATTCTGCTAACGACCTTCTGATCTTTACTAATGATGTGATGGTCTGCAGCGTCTCACTCTGATCCTGT
>NW_027508748.1:125000-272500 GCF_051911475.1 Siphateles boraxobius | reverse complement strand
TTCTCACTCACACACACACTCACTCACTCTCCAACTTTCTCACACACAGACACACACACACACACACACACTTTCTCACTCACACAGAGATCTTTAAGATCAACCACAGCTGTTCAGTTTATTCTTTCTCTCTCAGGTTCTCTTCCCAAGTGGGTTGTAAACAAGTCTTCCCAGTTCTTGGCACCCAAAGTGAGTAAAGTTTCCTTCACACACTCGTTCATTGATAGTTATTTGCTCTGTAGCTTTGTTCTTCATTTCTAACCGAATTTACCCTGAAACCACACATAATGACAGACATGTGAGTGAGTGTGTGTGTGTGTGTGTGAGCGTGTGTTGAAGTAGGTCAACAGTTTCTCAGGAAACATTAGTGAAAGAACAGATGAGTGATTGATCGATAAAGAGACACACAGTGACAAAAGAACATATGAAATATTAAACGCCGTCAGCGTGAATACAATCATTTCTACACCATTGCAGTTTATCATTCACACAAACAGCACATAAAGATTCTAATAGAACTCTGGGGTTCTTGAGTTTATGCCAATAAGATTCTAAATAAGGAGAATACTTTCATGTTTAGTGGGTTATTTTCATTTTTTCTAGTAATAAAGTATGTTTACGAGCTGCTTAATTCATAAAAGTTAAAAATGAACTAAAACAATTTACTCAAAACTAAATCAATAAAATGATCCCATGACGGAGCCACTAAAGGTTCTATATGTGAAGCGCCTGTCGAAACCATTGAAGGTTCCAGATAGAGCCTCTTTGATACTGGAAATACTTCTGTTAAAGTTTCACTATATAAATGATTTTAAAAGAGGAGACGGACTGATTAAGAGAACTGATGACGCTGCAAACATTTCTGAGACAAACTGGATCAGTGAGACAAAGAGCTGCAGTGTGTCTAAATGTGTCTGTGAGATTGAATTAGACTATTAGTGTGTGCGAGTGTGTCTCTGTGTGTGTTAGTGGTAGTATGTGTGTCAGAGAGTATTGATTGAGAGAATTCTTTTAATTTACTTTTTTATAATTCACCGCTTTATAATCTAGTTTAATATATATTTCCTGTAATAAATGTATTTTAGATGGCTTATTTATTTTGGAATCATATGTGTGTGTGTCAGGCGATGAAGCGCATCAGTAAAGCGTGTGTTCGGTACCCGGAGTGGAAGCAGAAACACAGTCCGGGCTTCAAGCCGTGGCTTTTCCCGGAGCAGAACCGGCTGTCCAGCGTCCCACTGTCCGAGCTCTGCATCCAACACGCAGAATCCCTGGAGAACATCGACGAGAGCTCGCTCCGGGAGAGCAAAGACGAGCGCGCCGAGCACAGCGACGAGGAGGGGCACAACTGACACCCACACACACACACACCTGTGAGCGATTCTGAGGTCGATTCCCTGTCAGATCAGCACATTTAAGCAGTGAGTGAGTGAGAGTGAGAGAGAAAGAGTGAGTGAGTGTGTGTGAGAGAGTGAGAAAGCGAGAGAGATAGAGGGTGAGAAAGCGAGAGAGATAGAGGGTGAGAAAGCGAGAGAGAGAGAGTGAGAAAGCGAGTATGTAAGAGTGAGAGAGTGTGCGTGCGTGCGAGAGTGTGAGAGAGTGAGCATGTGTGTGAGAGAGTGAGTGTGAGAGTGAATGAGTGTGAGAGAGTGAGAATGTGAGTGAGAGAGTGCGTGGGTGTGTGAGAGAGTGAGTGAGTGTGTGTAAGAGAGAGAGAGCGAGTGCGTGTGAGAGCGAGTGAGTGAGAGAGTGAGTGAGTGTGAGAGAGTGAGTGTGAGAGAGTGAGTGTGAGAGAGTGAGTGTGAGAGAGTGAGTGTGAGAGAGTGAGTGTGAGAGAGTGAGTGTGAGAGAGTGAGTGTGAGAGAGTGAGTGAGAGAGCGAGTGAGAGAGCGAGCGCGTGAGAGAGCGAGCGCGTGAGAGAGCGAGTGAGTGTGAGAGAGTGAGTGTGAGAGAGTGAGTGTGAGAGAGTGAGTGTGAGAGAGTGAATGAGTGTGAGAGAGTGAGTGAGTGTGAGAGAGAGAGTGAGTGTGAGAGAGTGAGTGTGAGAGAGTGAGAGTGTGAGAGAGTGAGTGAGTGTGAGAGAGTGAGTGAGTGTGAGAGAGTGAGTGAGTGTGAGAGAGTGAGTGAGTGAGAGTGTGAGAGTGAGTGAGTGAGAGTGTGAGAGAGTGAGTGAGTGAGAGTGTGAGAGAGTGAGTGAGTGAGAGTGTGAGAGAGTGAGTGAGTGAGTGAATGAGAGTGAGTGAGTGAGTGTGAGAGAGTGAGTGAGTGTGAGAGAGTGAATGAGAGTGAGTGAGTGAGAGAGCGTGAGTGAGTGAGTGAGAGAGCGTGAGTGAGTGAGTGTGAATGAGTGTGAGAGAGTGAGTGAGTGAGTGTGAGTGAGAGAGTGAATGAGAGAGTGAATGAGAGAGCGAGAGTGAGTGAGTGTGAGAGAGTGAATGAGAGTGAGTGTGAGAGAGTGAGTGAGTGAGAGAGCGAGAGTGAGTGAGTGTGAGAGAGTGAGTGAGTGAGAGAGCGAGAGTGAATGAGTGTGAGATTGCGAGAGTGAGTGAGTGTGAGAGAGTGAATGAGAGTGAGTGTGAGAGAGTGAGTGAGTGAGAGAGCGAGAGTGAGTGAGTGTGAGAGAGTGAGTGAGTGAGAGAGCGAGAGTGAATGAGTGTGAGATTGCGAGAGTGAGTGAGTGTGAGAGAGTGAATGAGTGTGAGAGAGTGAGTGAGTGAGTGTGAGAGTGAATGAGAGTGAGCGAGTGTGAGAGAGTGAATGAGTGTGAGAGAGTGAATGTGAGTGAGAGAGCGTGAGTGTGAGTGTGAGAGTGAATGTGAGTGAGAGAGCGAGAGTGAGTGTGAGAGTGAATGTGAGTGAGAGAGCGAGAGTGAGAGAGCGAGAGTGAGTGTGAGAGCGAGAGTGAGTGAGTGTGAGAGAGCGAGAGTGAGCGAGAGTGAATGAGTGTGAGAGAGAGTGAGTGAGTGTGAGAGAGTGAGTGAGTGTGAGATTGAGAGAGCGAGAGTGAGTGAGTGTGAGAGTGAGTGAGTGTGAGAGAGTGAGTGTGAGAGTGAATGAGAGTGAGATAGAGTGAGTGTGAGAGTGAGTGAGTGTGAGAGTGAGTGAGTGTGAGAGTGAGAGTGAATGAGAGTGAGATAGAGTGAGTGTGAGAGTGAGTGAGTGTGAGAGTGAGTGAGTGTGAGAGTGAGTGAGTGTGTGAGTGAGTGAGTGTGAGAGTGAGTGAGTGTGAGAGTGAGAGTGAATGAGAGTGAGCGAGTGTGAGAGAGTGAATGAGTGTGAGATTGAGTGAGAGTGAGCGAGTGTGAGCGAGTGAATGAGTGTGAGATAGAGTGAGAGAGTGAGTGTGAGAGAGTGAGTGAGAGAGCCAGAGTGAATTAGATTTAATCCAGTTATGCAGATGTAAATGATATTGAATTATGAAGTGATTTCCGGCTGTTTCCCACTCTACGGATCGACCTCTGACCTTCAGCACGCATGCAGACACAACACTGGAACCGCTGAGTCGATCTGTTGTACGACACGAGAGTTCAATCAATCAATGAATGTAGTAACCAAGAATTAAAAACGAATTACTGCCTGTTTTTGGAGCCCTGTCTTGTGTCTTCTGTTTATCACAACAAAAACGTGTGTTTGCAGAGACATTGAGTCAACAAGGTGTTAGCAATTAATTTGAATTAATTCACTGTAAAATGCATTTTTGCTTGAAAACAAGGAGAAAATGTGATGAATTGGATTTAATTAGTTCTGGCCTTGCATATCAGAATGACCCCCTTTTTATATAAACTATTCAGATTAAGTGTGTGTGACTGTGTGCGTCTACTTAAATTGTCTCCAGAAGTGAGCTAAAGTGGGTGGAAATTTTTACACTGTATGAAAAATGTGCTTATTATATGTTTATAATATGTGCTTATTTAGATGAGTAATAAATGTAAGACAGACAGATAAAAACATCTGTCTCTCTTTAGAAATACGGACACTGACCTACATCTATACTGACACATGTCAGTTTGTGTGTGTGAGAGAGTGTGAATGAAACTCTTAGTTCTTCATTGTCAGCATCATCAGATCTGTGGTCCTTCACACTGATAATGACTCTGACACATGATGGACAGAATGAGTGATTGAGAATGTGACGAGGCAGTGAGAAGTGGATCTGTTTGCAGGGGGTTTATTAAACTAATGACCATAAGCAAATCAATAACAGGAACACAGGGAATCAAAGGAACCGAGATACACACCATCTTGGAGATCATTCCTGCAGTTCAGTTGTTCAAACAACTGATCCAGATAATGAACCATCGGGATAGAGCATACGCTGGATCATTTTTTTCAGACAGAAATCATATTTTCCCTCCTCAGGCCCAAAATGTCACTCATAACCGTCATAAACACTGACAGAACTATATTTAGATTAATAACTAACAGGAGTTTATCAGAGTCATCAGCCTTCAAAAGAGCAAATTATTATTTACTTTTTTGAGTTCAATGATTATAAAGTCCCTTTCACACACACACACACACTATCACTATCTCTCTCTATCTCACACACACACACACACACACACACACTCTCTCTCTCGCTCTCTCACACACTCACGCACTCTCTAACACTCACGCGCGCGCCCGCGCGCACACACACAGGCATAAACACACCTCCCACCAGCACCAAACAGATAATGTGATCTGCTAAACGCGCCCACACGAGACCCGGCCTGCTAGACTCTGACTCACTCTCATCCTACACTATAGTCTACTGATGATGATGATGATGAAGATGAAAATCATACTAAATATTTCTTCATGAAGTAGCATCCATATGAACAAACATGAAAATACAGTGTTTTACTGCACTTAACCTCCTTCAAAATGTGCATCAACTGACTCACAATAAAATCAGGCTCCTTTCAGACACATTTACACACAAAATTAAATTATTTCTGAGAATATAACTTGCTGAAATAAAGATGCCTAGTAATAAGGGCAATACATACCGTCTGAAATGGCATACTGTGTGTTATAATAGAATAGAAGGCGTGTATATGCTGTAGAATGCTAGTATTCATCACAGCACAGTCTAATATTCACTCATAGTCCTGTAGCGCCACCTACCGGCCAAAGCTTGTACATGCAGCTGTAATCAACACATTAAAACTACAAAATAACTCAATAATACTACAGCGTCCATAAACTGCAGCATATATCAGCCAGATCAGAAATCAATCACTTCTAAAGAGCATGACTAGAGAAGCATGCATGTAAAATAAATCCCATGAATAGAGTTTTAATGAAAGACCACTGAAGTGCCTTGGAACCAGGGGTGTAATCCATCAGCCGGATACTAAAGCCTTGCGGGAGCCGCCATAATAGCAGAACTTCTCCTGCTGTTAGCATTCCATTGACTCCCATTCATTTTGGCATCACTTTGATAGCGAATAACTTTACATCTGAGGTGTCCAAAGACTTAATTTGTCCATTATTTATTTCTAAAGAAACACGACAATGTATAAAAGGCTCTAATACTTTGTATCTTACGTTATGGCCCCGAAGAAGCCGTTTTGGTAAAAAAATAGGCTAACGATTGCGTCGTAACCATGCGACTCTAACGACGCACAGTAGAGAAATTACCGTATAGACAGTAAAAGAATGCCTGCGAGCTTCTCCTCCTGTCTATGAGGCAATCGGGGGGACATAGAGGCATAAAGTCAAGGGAGGAGCCCATAGAGTCCATAAAAGCAACGGGACAAAATATTTCAACAACGTGTTTGAGGAATTAGATGATTCAGATTTGTCTTAGCACAGCTACTAGAAGATTTACAACTGTCAGACTGTCGTGAAGCTCAGTTTGAGCCTGCGCAGTCGCTCAGCCATCAGACAGGAAGTGCAATAATCGGGCTTCAGTCTTCTCCGTTGAAATCAATGGGGTCGCTGTGTCCATTTCTTTTACTGTCTATGGTACAAATTTTATAATTTTAGCGGAAGTGAGACTGTAATTTTTTAATGCTTATATGTCCAAAATGGGAATTTTGTCATTGTTTTGGAACACACCAGCTTATTCATTACCTTAAGGGTAACATATTCATACGAAAAGCTAAAAAACGTATTGTTGATTTCAGAACTTGATTTCAGGGGGCCTTTAAAACCCAGAAAGTCCTGTTTTAATTATCCTGAGATTTTAAAAAATAAATGAATAAATAAATATTATATATTTTTTCTATGTTCAATTTAATATATGTATTTAGGTGAAACGCTTATACCATCCCAGTAGGGATTGGCATTTTTCAAAAATATTGTATTCAAATAGTCTGGTTCATAAGAATCGAATTAGGGCTGGGCGATATGGCCAAAAAAATTTATCACGATAATTTTTTTTATATCAGTCGATATCGATAATTATCACGATAAATGTGAAATCTTTATTTCTTTCAAATTTAAAGGCAGATTTTTGCTCCTAAGTGAAAGTTGTAGAAAGCATTAATTGTGGACTTGTCAAACAGGTGAACATTTCACAAATCTCAGGTACAACATTCAAACATTTGTCATTTTTCCTTAACAAAATAAATGACTTAATAGAAAAATATATTTCTTAGTTTCTGCATGTGCTAATTGGGGATATTGTTTCAAGTCTTGAAACAGGTTTGTGTTGCCTGAATTTGATGGCCTGTATCTTCACCACAGTTTGCAATGCAGGCTGCAATATTAATATTACATGTTTTGTCTCGAAACGCATTTTTGACAGTGAGTTGACTGTAAATCTGCATCCTAACTCAAGCTAATACTACTATGTTAAATTTATGTTCATTAACAAAAACATTAACATCTGTTAAAAAAATGTCACAACCACATTTTTATTTGGTAAAATGTAATATTCTGACTGTTTAAGTTTTATTCAAATTAACCATTGGTCATCCAGTATCATGCATTTAGATCATGATAACCACAGATAAAACCAGGCATAGCCTATAGCACCTCACATCATCATGGCAAAATGTAACTTTATGGTTTCTATGGTATATGTACGAAAAACAGTAGCCTAAATACATGATTAAATACTGTAATTATATTCCATTAGTCATTTAATACATTGTCTACATTAATAATATAATACAATTTAATATGTATATCCCACATTTCATGGTGCAGTTAATATGACTAGACTAACGTTACAGTAAATCCATGGTAGCCTACTAGATGGGAATTTGTAGACGGAAAAGCCTTCTGACTGAATCGTTGCGCACAGTGTTTCTCCTGTTTGTCAGCGCTGTTTCATCTGCCTTTAAACTGGTTTAAATCACTAAGACATTTGTGTTCTTCGCTGAATTCAATCGCTTCTCACTGGATCTTGTGAGCGAGTCCGATCAGAATAAACCATAGACCGTAAGTGAAAGGAGTAAACGCATTTGCTCTAGTGAGCTCTCACTGCGCTGCCATTTGGACTTTGAGCCGAGCGGATTAACGGTCCGTGTGGCGGGCGGTTCAAATGAGTTTCGTTCCGCTTTAGGCGCATAAACATTATCGAACATTTATCGAACTCTTGATATCGTTTTATCGAGAAAAATTATATCGTGATAATTATCGTTATAGTTTTATCGCCCAGCCCTACATCGAATATTCGTTTATTTAAATGTAGTTTAATTTTTTTATTTATTTTTTTAAGTTTTTGTCATTTCTGAACAAGCTTAGCAATATACACAACAAGCTTACTATATTTCTTAAGGTTTTCTTTTAGTTTAAACATTAAACAAAAAATATAAAGAACAAAAGCGACGTGCAGGTTGGACACCCCTATATAGCATAGTGTATGTTAATGATAAAACAACTAGATTTTCAGAACTGGAGTAATATATTACTATGCCATTAACGATATTTTAAAGCACTAACCGGAAGTGACGATCGACGAGGGAGTCCGGTCAATTTCAAGCTCAGGTTACAATGGATGTGAATGAACAAACCGAGTTCTCCAATGTGGACGAGCATGCCTATGATGGCCCACAGGCCTATAATTATGAGCCTCCTAGGCGGGATAGAGGCCAGGGGGAGATCAGGGGAGGAACAATGGGCAGAGGAGAGAAGTAGAGTTGTGGTGTCAAGAAAACCAGTGGCGAATGGGGCAAGTGACTTGGTGAGTCAATGTAAGTTAGCACCGTGGCTAACGCTGGTTCATCTACTGTAGGGCTAGTGCCTTGGTGTTATGTAATAAAACTACTTTAGCAAACATACTTTCGACCTTGTTCTTGATTAAACATCCATTTAGATTGTCTCAATTTAAGCCAGCAACGTTTTGTCTTCTCATATTCTACAACCATTTAAACGCTGACAGGGATTATGCAGTCCATACAAGCTGGTTAGCACTATCTACATTGACCTAACGTTAGCTACATTGACTTATGACCATGCCATAACAACATAAATAAATAATGTTGTTTGATTTCTAACATTATTCTCTTAACAGACATTTACATCGATAGTCGGACGTTATAATTTATTTGCTTTTGGTGTACTGTGGAGTGGGTAAAACTGTTTTTAATGGCAGGCTAGCAGTTACCATTGACTCGCGCTAGCCTAGCACCGGCGAACTATGCAACTGGAAGGACTGGATGAAAATTTTTGAAAACTGTCTCCACACCCAGACGAACTTGGAAATGAGGTCCGATGTCTAAAATCCTGAGCCACCCCTTTAACTCCCGTTCAGCTCCGATGAAATTCGTCCCGTTATCAGACCTCATGTGATAGACCTGTCCACGATGACAGATGCAGGACTCTGTATCTAGCAAGTATGCCATTTCCGAATGGACATTCCGAATGGAATGGAAAATTACTCACTGCTCTTGACTAAAGAACACTTGTAGCTTTAATAATGATTAATCTATATTTCATTTATAATTTATGCAGTGCGAACTGTTTTATAACATTATTCAATTTCTGTATATTTCATACCTGTTAGACAGGAAAGGTAGCCTACAGGGAAATATGACATTTATTATGGGTTTAAGTGAGGATTGTTTTAAGTTAACTTAAATTAAAAGTTGTTATACTTTTTGAAGCGTAATAAATGTTTAAAAGTTTGGGGATGATTATTTTAATGGAGACATCAGTAGCTATATTAATATGTCACAGTGTTGGGTTTGTGTTCCCCTGATGTCCTGACATCCACTAGATGTCAATCCTTCCCACGGTGTCCTTCACTTATGAACTACATTTCCCACGATCCTTTGTCTCATCATTGCACTTGGCTGTTCCTTATCAATGATCATTGCACTCAGCCAATTCCCCATTATCATTGTCGATTCCCTGTGTATATAACCCTGTCTGTTTCAGTATGTGTCACGGAGTCCTTGTATGTATAACGCTACTTCTGTCATCCAGTTTCCTTGCTTCTTGTTTTGTTCCTGTTCATGTTGGATTGCCTTTGATTTTGACCCTTGCTTTGGACTGGTTTACGATTTTGGATTATCCCTAAATAAACTACTGCTATTGGATTTAACCCCTGTTTCCCGTGTGTGGATCGTGACAGAAGGACTCCGTCACACCTAATCCAGCGGTATGTTTTTTAACATCTCTTCCCCAGCCACCGAGCGGGAGAGAAGGGAGTTTTTTAAGGGGACCCGATTGGTCAAGTTTCGCGGGTTCCGTGGAGGTCACAGTGGAGGATTTAGTCAGGAGATGATCCCGGTTCCGGTGGTCCCGGTTCCGGTGGTCCTGAGTCCGGTGGTCCGGAGAAGGAGACGCGTCCCGTCTGCCCAGGCAGAGACTGTTCACGTCGCGTCTGCCCAGCGAGAGACTGTTCACGTCGCGTCTGCCCAGCCAGAGACTGTTCACGTCACGTCTGCCCAGCGAGAGACTGTTCACGTCACGTCTGCCCAGCGAGAGACTGTTCACGTCACGTCTGCCCAGCGAGAGACTGTTCACGTCACGTCTGCCCAGCGAGAGACTGTTCACGTCACGTCTGCCCAGCGAGAGACTGTTCACGTCACGTCTGCCCAGCGAGAGACTGTTCACGTCACGTCTGCCCAGCGAGAGACTGTTCACGTCACGTCTGCCCAGCGAGAGACTGTTCACGTCGCGTCTGCCCAGCGAGAGACTGTTCACGTCACGTCTGCCCAGCGAGAGACTGTTCACGTCACGTCTGCCCAGCGAGAGACTGTTCACGTCACGTCTGCCCAGCGAGAGACTGTTCACGTCGCGTCTGCCCAGCGAGAGACTGTTCACGTCGCGTCTGCCCAGCGAGAGACTGTTCACGTCGCGTCTGCCCAGCGAGAGACTGTTCACGTCGCGTCTGCCCAGCGAGAGACTGTTCACGTCGCGTCTGCCCAGCGAGAGACTGTTCACGTCACGTCTGCCCAGCGAGAGACTGTTCACGTCACGTCTGCCCAGCGAGAGACTGTTCACGTCACGTCTGCCCAGTCAGAGACTGTTCCCGTTCCGTCTGCCTTCATGGACCTGGACTATCTGGACCGTCTGGCTCGGATCCTGGACATGCCTGCTTTGGACTGGTTTACGATTTTGGATTATCCCTAAATAAACTACTGCTATTGTATTTAACCCCCTTTCCCGTGTGCGGATTGTGACATAATATCAGTGATACTGGCCTTTATTCATAAAAAGATGCCATAAAAAAATTCAGACTCAGGACTTTAGCCCCCGATATCGGTAATTGTGTGTAAAGCGTGTATTAGCTTTAAAATGCATCGTTTCCTTGTCCCAAGTCAACAAAAGTCAGCATTAAGGGATGAGACAGGACCCATCAAAAAACGTAGGAAATATGATCCTGAGTAGTCGGGGTCCGAGGCTGCACCTCTGCTGCAGTGTGTGTGTGTGTGTGTGTTCTGTAAGGAGGTGCTAGCAAATGATAGCATGAGACCATGCACATCTTATCGTGTCACGTATAGCAAAGGCAGGCAAATCCCATAACATCGCCGAAACATTGCTACTCGTTGCATTACACATGTTAAGAATGTTTGTTGACTTGTGGTTAGGCTTACTGATGTTGAGTGATTTTAAAAGTAGCCTCAATTAGGCCTGCATAAAGTTGGAAATGATTTGCTGTTGCAAAGAATAGTTTATGAATGCACTTTAAAAAAAGTTGTGTAAATAAAATGTTTTCAAAATGTCTTCCTGCCTGGAACACACAAAAGATGGCATTTACTGCAGAGGCGTGTGTGGGTTAGGGCAGGCGGGCAGGATTTTGGGGAAGGGTGTCCTAACCCACTGTAAGGGGAGGCTCACATTCACCCAATTTGAAAACCCCTGTCATAGAGCTTAATGGCCAGGCAGTGCATAAAGACAAAAGGTGATAGTCTCAGTGCTCTGATCAATTTAACTTACAATAGAGAGATCAGGACAGACAGGTTTGTGACATCATTTACCTTAGGTACAAAATTCACACTAATAAACTTTCTCAGTTTATATACTATTGTATAGACCCCTTTTGCGCCGACGTCACAATTACGTAACGGCGCTAGCTGGAGGCAAAACAAAGGGAAAACTGGAGGCGGCCAATACGAAACACCACAGATTCGGCTACATAATAAGGAGCTTAAATTATTATTATTATTATTGAATGTCATCTTGTTGTGTTGTTGGGTGCTAGAATCAATGAAAAATGAATATGCTGTATCTGGAATTTTTATTTCTAGAAAATATTCACATCATTAAATTTGCACCGTAATGTAGTGATGCGCGGGTCAGCTTTTTTTCCAACCCGCGGGTCCCGGTTTTATGAAATTATTTGGCCCGCCCCAGCCCGCCCCGCACCAGCCCTCCCCGCACCACTGTATCTATTTTTACAACCCGCCCCGCCCCGCACCCACGACCGTTAAATAGACATACTAGGAATTGTAAAATGAAAACAGCCTTTATTTCAGCCTGAAAGTGCTTGCAAACATCGTCCTTTAAACATCGTACTTGCGACAACAGACTATTATGAATATGAACCATAAATCTGGTCATATTAATAAGATAATGATAAACATATTCAACATTTACAAAGCAGCGTTTGTATTCATCTAATAGGCTAAACAATTTTTTATTTCTTAGACCCCCCAAAAATATGTCTTGACATGCTGGAAAAGTGGAAATGCTCTCCTGTTTATTTTTCACACGAGTTGCACTTCACGTAGCCGATACTGTCTCCTGCTGCAACTATTTTTGAGAACCGGTTCCAAACATTAGATTTAGCAGTCTGATCTTTTTTTTTTCTTTTAATTATGTACATTCCCGACCTCAATTTCTCCCGCACCTCGTCTTCCATCTTCACTTTTATTTCTCCGCTCTTGTTGTCGTGGCTGGCGGCGGGAGCTGCTTGGCGCGCCGCTTTCGTGCCGTGTCACGTGACGCCAAAGGTTTGGGGAAATCACACAAGTTATGTTGCTACGGCATTCGTATTGTAACCTTATCAAAGAACTTAATAAAATATGAAAATCTATATTCCCAAATATTTAATATAAGCTGGAAATTACACGCGACATACATGGATTTTTTTTAAATGTTGCTTTTAATAACCCGCCCCAACCCGCCCCGCAAATGAAGTGACAATTTTGTTACTCGCCCCAACCCGACCCGCGGGTTACCCGCGGGGTCCTCGGGTTATGAGACGACCCGCGCATCACTAACGTAATGTCACTCTTTACATTGTCGTCTTCTTGGCGCTGGCTAGGCAGAACTGCGGAACTGTACCACACAAGTCCTGTACATGACCTTTCAGCACATAGTTATAGACATCTAAAGATTTATATGCCCTCAGTTTCTCTTTACGCTCTGTTTCTCTATCGGATAGGTGTAGAAGGCAGGCCACTCAACACGGAGGGAGCCTAACATTAACGTTAATCCTGTCAGATCCACCATCCATTGACTGAGCGTGTATGGGTCGGCCAATCTGGTTCCGTCCGTTAAAATTAACTTTTGCAAATAACAATCGAGGTCCTGGACAGTGAGTGACCTTGAACATTAAGATTAAATCGGATTTTCTCCAGTCATTGTTAAAAAGCAAGCTAACAAAACTTGCAAACTAACGTTAGTGAAGCGGCCAGAGGGATCGTTCTACTGCGATCAAGCCAGCCGCCAAAAAAAAGTGTGTGCGCGCCTATTACTATGAATACGGTGCAAGAGGGAACTTGCTCTCTCCCCTATGGCTCTCTCTCTCTCTTACTTTTTTCTTTCTATCTTTTTCTCTCTTTCTCTTTCTTCCTTTTTTCTTTCTTTCTACCTTTTCTCTATTTCTTTCTTTCTCTTTCTTCCTTTTTTCTTTCTTTCTATCTTTTTCTCTCTTTCTTCCTTTTTTCTTTCTATCTTTCTTTCTTTCTTTCTTTCTTTCATTCTTTTCTCTTTCTTCATTCTCTCTTTCTTTCTTTCTCTCTTCCTTTTTTCTTTCTCTTTCTTCCTTTTTTCTTTCTTTCTATCTTTTTCTCTCTTCTTTCTTTCTCTTTCTTTCTTTCTTTCATGTTAGTTGCACATATTTGTGAGACAATGTAACAAGATGCTTTCTTTATTCTCTCTTTTTATAGGTCACATCTCAAGAAATAGTTTTATGTAAATATTTACAGCACAAGAAGAAAAAATAAAGTATTCACTCTTTCTAAATACATTTACTGCATATGGTTTAATGTTCTCTTGTATTCAATGTGCCATACAGTATACAAACCCCATGCGAAACACGATTGACATTTTCGACTTCAGAGGCCCTTAAAGACCTCATTTCTAATAAGTAGAAAAAAACAATGATCAGGTTTAATACAGGACGTCCCATACAGTTTACACACCTCATATCAAACCATTTTACTGTAGCATTTTGGAGATATGTCACTTTAATTGACTTCAGAGGTGTATAAATAACACATTTCTAATAAGTAGAAAAAAATAACGGTCAGGTTTAATACAGGACGTCCCATACAGTGTGCACACCTCATATTAATCCATTTTACTGTGGCGTTTCGGAAATATATGTCATTATTCTACTTTAAACACCTATAAAAACCTCATAGAAAAAAACAATGGTCAGTTTCTATACGGGACGTCCCATACAGTACACACACCTCATATCTAACCATTTTACTGCAGCATTTTGGAGATATGCCACTTTAATTGACTTCAGAGGTGTATAAATAACACATTTCTAATAAGTTGAAAAAAATAACAGTCAGGTTTAATACAGGACGTCCCATACAGTACACACACCTCATATCAAACCATTTTACTGTAGCATTTTGGAGATATATGTCATTATTCTCCTTTAAACACATATAAAAACCTCATTTCTAATAAGTAGAAGAAATGAATGGTCAGTTTCTATACTGGACGTCCCATACTGTACACACACCTCATATCTAACCATTTTACTGCAGCGTTTTGGAGATATGTCATTATTATACTTTAAACACCTATAAAAACCTAATTTCTAATAAGTAGAAAAAAACAAAGGTCAGTTTCTATATGGGACGTCCCATACAGTACACACACCTCATATCTAACCATTTTACTGCAGCGTTTTGGAGACATGTCACGTTATTCATATGTATAGGCCTATAAAAACCTAATTTCTCATAAGTAGAAAAAAACAATGGTCAGTTTCTATACGGGACGTCCCATACAGTACACACACCTCATATCTAACCATTTTACTGCAGCGTTTTGGAGACATGTCACGTTATTCATATGTATAGGCCTATAAAAACCTAATTTCTCATAAGCAGAAAAAAACAATGGTCAGTTTCTATACGGGACTTCCCATACAGTATGCATACTTGATATCTAACCATTTTACTGCAGCGTTTTGGAGATATATGTCATTATTCTACTTTAAACACCTATAAAAACCTAATTTCTAATAAGCAGAAAAAAACAATGGTCAGTTTCTATACGGGACTTCCCATACAGTATGCATACTTGATATCTAACCATTTTACTGCAGCGTTTTGGAGATACATCACATTAATTGACTTCAGGGGTGTATAAAGACCTTGTTTCAAATAAGTAGAAATTCAGAATTTGTGGAGTGGGTGCTGGAGTCTTGTGGATCGCCACTCACTGTCGGAACTGAGGACAACAACGCCAGTCCCACTCACAACCCAGTTCCCAGCCAAGACCACCCAGTCTGTGAGGTTCAACAGCATGAGCCCACCGCAAGCAGCGAGAGTGAATCAGCTGGTCCCGCCCAACCTCCCTCTCCCACCACCTCTCCAAACCACTTGTAATTAACTTGTATGTTTCCTCAGTATCTGTCTGTCTCTGCAGTCCCAAGACACTCCTGCCACCCAGTCATCTCTTCCTCCCATCAGTCCCGCAGTGCAACTCAGCCTCCTCTCAGTGGCACGGCTACATCTTGTGCCTGCTGGGAGCCATCTCCTCCTGCGAGTGTTGAGACTGTATCTCCGCCTCCGCTCCACCTCTACCTGTCCCTCTGGCTCCTGTGCCCTTACCACCCTCGACTCGAGCGTGGACCATTGGGCATTCTGCCTTGCCGGGCTCCCAGGGTATGTCAGCTCCACTTGGGTTGGACATTGACCACCTTCGCCATGGACTTGCAGCCCATTCGCTGCCCTGTGGCCCTCCACCTCTTCGGCTTTGGCTAGCTCCACCCCTCCACCTCCACCTATGGTCGCTCCAGCTCAGCCACTAACCTCAGGATCCCTGCTTCCACCTCAGGGGGTCGGCGCTGTGGCCCAGTCGCGGTCTCCTAGGTCTTTGTGTCTCACTGCCTCATCGCTTCTCTGGCTACACGGTGTGCTCCACCTCCATCACCGTCGTCACCTCCGTTAGTCCCCATGGTGGTGTCGGGACTCTTCACTCCATGGCTTCTCCCTCCTGCACCGCCGCCGTGGGAGGCAGTCCTTGCAGTGGCCTGGGTCTCTGTCTGCTCTTCCCTGTTCAAGGCCATCCCCTGGCTGTCACCACCATCTGCAACACCCTGGACGGTTTTGTATGGCTCTCTCCGGCTTCCTTGTCCTCCAGCTAAGCCGCCTCTATCCATCTACTGGTGCGAGGTCGCGCCTTCCAGGAGGTAGCGCCTTTGCCTTCATCATAGTGTTCATCTGCGTTCTACAACACAATCTGTGACATGCATAGTATTGGGACGTTGAAGTAGTAAAATATAACATATCTTTAAAACGCTGCAGTAAAATGGTCTGATATGAGTTGTACTTACTGTATGGGACGTCCCATATAGAAACTGACCATTGTTTTTTTCTACTTATTAGAAATGAGGTTTTTATAGTTGTTTAAAGTAGAATAATGGCCTATATCTCCAAAATGCTGCAGTAAAATGGTTTAATATGAGGTGTGTGTAGCTACTGTATGGGACGTCCTGTATAGAAACTGACCATTGTTTTTTTCTATGAGGTTTTTATAGGTGTTTAAAGTAGAATAATGACATATATCTCCAAAATGCTACAGTAAAATGGTTTGATATGAGGGGTGTGTACTGTATGGGACGTCCTGTATTAAACCTGACCGTTATTTTTTTCTACTTATTAGAAATGTGTTATTTATACACCTCTGAAGTCAATTAAAGTGGCATATCTCCAAAATGCTGCAGTAAAATGGTTTAATATGAGGTGTGTGTAGCTACTGTATGGGACGTCCTGTATAGAAACTGACCATTGTTTTTTTCTATGAGGTTTTTATAGGTGTTTAAAGTAGAATAATGACATATATCTCCAAAATGCTACAGTAAAATGGTTTGATATGAGGGGTGTGTACTGTATGGGACGTCCTGTATTAAACCTGACCGTTATTTTTTTCTACTTATTAGAAATGTGTTATTTATACACCTCTGAAGTCAATTAAAGTGGCATATCTCCAAAATGCTACAGTAAAATGGTTTGATATGATATGTGTAAACTGTATGGGACGTCCTGTATTAAACCTGATCATTGTTTTTTTCTACTTATTAGAAATGAGGTCTTTAAGGGCCTCTGAAGTCGAAAATGTCCATCGTGTTTCGCATGGGGTTTGTATACTGTATGGCACATTGAATACAAGAGAACAGTAAACCATATGCAGTAAATGTATTTAGAAAGAGTGAATACTTTATTTTTTCTTCTTGTGCTGTAAACATTTACATAAAACTATTTCTTGAGATGTGACCTTGAGAAAGATAGAGAGAAAGAAAGAAAGAAAGAAAGAAGAAAGAGAAAAATATATAAAGAAAGAAAGAAAAAAGGAAGAAAGAGAGAAAGAAAGAAAGAGAGAAAGAAAGATAGAAAGAAAGAAAGAAGAAAAAGATAGAAAGAAAAAAGGAAGAAAGAAAGAAAAGTTAGAAGGAAAAAAGGAAGAAAGAGAAAGAAAGAGAGAAAAAGATAGAAAGAAAGAAAAAAGGAAGAAATAGAAAGAAAGAAAAAAGGAAGAGAGAGAGAGAGAGAGCGCCATTGGGGAGAGAGAGAGAGAGAGAGAGAGAGAGAGAGAGAGAGAGAGAGCCATAGGGGAGAGAGCACGTTCCCTCTTGCAGCCGTTACTGAAATTACCGTATTCATAGTAATAGGCGCGCACACACTTTTTTGGCGGATGGCTTGACCGTGTATTTTCAAACCGCGGCTTGCTTGACCGCAGTATCGTACTGCCTCCACCTAAGCTCCGCCCACATAAAAACGTCATCATGTTTACCAACTGTAAAGGGGTCTATCCTCCATCAGGAAAGTGATGTAAACAAGCACGAGAGACTAGTACAAATTTCATGAATTTAAAACATCGGTTCACCTGGAATTCTGCAATTTTGTCCAATTCGAAAATCCACTGGTTCCATTCCTTCTGGAGGATCGATGGTATGGCATCATCCCAGCCCATGATCTGATGCAAACAAATGCTTTCATTATTACTTGTTGTGCTCTATTAAACATGATCTCAAAACTTCTTATGGCCATTCCTTGTTCACACGTAGGCCTACACACAAAGCCATACCTTGTGGACAGCATAAGACTAAACCCACCTTGTGAGCTGCTCTACAGTGCGGTCAAAAACGGTGTGCTTCCCAATTACCAACACACACACTTTTTGCTCAGGTGCTCTAATTATTCTCTCAGTAACAGCGCCACTCAGTGGACAACAAAAACCCTGCTAAACAACAAATGGCTCCTACACAATCTTAAAATGTATTTAAATTGTACAAACATTTGCCATTATAACACATTCACACAACATGAACATAGTAGTGTCATCTTTGAGACCGTTTTTTTTCTCTGCCTCTCAAAGTGTATAGAGTGGCGTGATGTCAATGACTTTATAGTGTATATTGTGATTCTAATCAATTTCCAGTGTATAGTGTGGAGCGTGAAGCCAACTACTTGTTTGTAAATGTGTATCTTATGTATTGTGTTTGTTTTATATGTCTGGTGCTGCAGTGGTTGTATTTGTGAGCCCAAAACAAATTTCCCATTGGGACAATAAAGTATACCTACCTACCTACCTTACATGATTAAAAATGTAAATATACACTTAAAGGGTAACTAAACCCTAAACAACTTTTTTTTTTTTTAGTTAATGATCTGTAAGACTGGGACTTTATTAATTCTGTTCATTGATTCGAGTAAATTTTTTGACATTTGGCTATAAAGTGTTTTAATGCTGCCCTCTTCATGGTGAACGGTGGCTACTGCAGTTGCATTGTCCTATTGGATGTTGTGGTACTGCGTGACAGGCACCAGCTAGGGAAGCACAAAAAAAAGCCAATTGGTAAACGAAAATCAAACTATCATATAATTTTACCTGCAGCCGCATTTATCCTGTTATGACATGTCTGAGGGTCTTTCCCTTGTGTAAAAGTGCCTATTTAAGAGAATCTGTCATTGTACTCTTTTGTTGTTGGGACATTCCACCGAATGGGTGACATTTGCTTGTTGTAACTCTTCAAAATTAAACTTTATTTTTTAAATCTTTTTTCAACACTGAATCTAATACTACACATATGTAACTATTCAAAATGTGTATTGGTCAATCTCAGGCAACTTTATTTTATTTTTTTACAAGGTTTCTAAGCAGAAGATGTACGCGTGTTTTCTCAGTCCTGTTACTGAAACTCATGTGCCATTTAAAAAGCATGTTTAAAAGCATGTCAATTAATTCCTTTGTTTTCCTCACAAGAAAAATAAATTGTTGGTTATATGTTCAAATAGTTGATATTTGTTCAAAAAAAATCACTATATATTAAGGCAAGGTGTATTTTAATAAAAAACACAAAGCCATTTTTTATTGTAAAGAAGACCGAACCCTCAAGTTTATAATTTTTTTTATAATTTAATTTATTAAACAATTGTATAAATTATGGACCAAACAAAACTGATAAAAACAGTGGTTTAACTTTATTTAAAAAAAAATAGTAACAGGAATGAGCATTAGGTAACAGGAATGAGTGTCCATAATGTGTGTGTATGAGAGAGAGTCCTGTGTTGAAGTGATGTACTATGTGCTTTTAGTACTTTACAGAGAAGGAGGTGGAAAGAGAAAGAAGGAGAGAGAGAGGGAGAAAGAAAGAGGGAAGTTAAGATAAAAAAGGGGGAAAAGAGAGGTTTGCGGGTGTGTTTCGCTCCTTCCATTGCAATATGCCATAGGTGTGTGTGTTTCTGGCACCTGCGTAGTATGGGTTTTCTCCATCTTCAACAAAATATAAGAAAGACAAAGACAAAACATTAAGTCGCCTCATGGTGGACTGGCTTCCTGGAAGTATGGTGTTCACATTGTAAAACTAATGCTAATGTCTACAATTTAAGTAATTGCAACCTTAAAACTCATAATTCAGATGAATAGTATTATATCAATTAATATTTACAGTATTAAATCAACAAAACAGAGGACTCTACTCACTCCTGTTACTTTAACTCACTCCTGTTATTTTTCATACAAGTAACAGGACTGAAAGTAGCAGAATTGAGTTTTTAAGCAAAAAGTTATCAAATACATAGCATATGGCCACATAGCATACATGCTAATAGCACGAGGACACAGAGCAATTTCTAGTGACTTACCAAAAGTTAATATTTTTTAAAATAAGCAAATAAAATCTAAGAAAAAGTTTAGGTAACAGGACAGTACGTTGAGATTTACCTTCTCAGTCATAGTCACAATTTCATCAAATATACAGAAATTAAAATCAGAGGACTTACTTATGGTCTTCCCATTGCCTTCAGAAGATCCAGATGATGCAACTTCCTGTGTGCTAGGGTAAAAGGACTGAGTGAAAACCCCAGGACATGACTAAAATGTGTATTTTATCTAAAATATTAGATACAATATTTTTTTCTCATGAAAAAAAAAACAAAAATTTTACAGCATAGATTGGATATAAAGTCACACAACAATGCAAAAAAAAATTAAGATTTCTGAAGGACTTTAATAGTCATATTTCATGGTAAAGTTTAGAGATAGAGAGTGGAGACATGCAGAAAATTCTATTTTTCAGTGTTCTATGTAGTTTTTATTAATGTTTTTAATTATACATTTTAAATTTGTACTTAGCTTAATGTGCAGGACATTTTGCTTAATAATAAAATGTATTTTAGAGGTAATTTTCATGCAATTTTATACATATAATGTCCTGGGGACAGGAAGGTCACCCTTTCAGTGGAATGGCTCTGCCATGAAGAATAATAGGCTATTGAACTCACAATTCAAGCAGTCGTCCACCGAAAAGGCGCTAATTTTAAAATGAAAGTGAAACTAACGGCTGCACGGGCATTCATAACGGTGCACGTCCACGGCGAGGAGTGAGCAGAACAGAGCGAACGTTTTTTAGTTCATTTCTACTTCCATAGGAATTCATTCGAGAGCTCTGCGAGCGCCACCATTATCAATGTCCGTGCGGACGTCCGTATTTAAAATCCCTCGCTGGTGTCACACGTCGATTGACCGGTGGGAAAATGTCCTCACAGTCACATACCTAATATATTTATATATATATAAGTTTTATGCACTATTTTTGTCATTTTTTGACACAAGAGGGCAGTATAGCCCTATGTATGATTTTTTGTTTAACCAAATAGCACTAAATAGCCTGTTTTTAACTTTCCATACCACATGAATTGAAAAAAACAGAATAAAATGGGTTTAGTTCTAATATTTGAATAATTTAAATGGTGTACAATTACATTTTTAGAAGATATGAGACATTTCCTGCTTCCTTTTTTGACATGCTTTAATCCCTCGCCATAGCAAAATCATTTGAGATAATCAATATTCGTTCACAATTTAGCATCTCTAATGTATTTTCATCATGTTGAAAAAGTTTGGTGGAACCACTTAAGAGGAGTGGATAAAAATTCAGAGGCTGATTTTGCATAAAATCCACATTCAGACAAAAATACTCCCTGTTGACTCCCTGTTGGTCGGAGCTAATGACTGTAAATTAGAAAGTTGTCCGGCTTGATGAGAACAATATAAGTACCAAGTTTTGTGACTGTAGGTAAAACTAACCCCCCCCCCCCCACCCCCACACACACTTTTGCCAAAAGGTGGCGCTACTTAGCCCCTCCACGCCCGTTTCTGAGACTTTGCACGTTTACTGGCTAATATCTATTATGTGCATGTTGAGTTTCATACAATTGGAAGCATGTTAAAAGCCTCAAAAGCATCCAAAAAGAATATTAAATTTTAATGGCACCAAGACACCAAGTATTTTTTATTCAGGTCTACATATGTCATGTCTTGCCATTATTCTGACAAAGTCTGAAGCATTGAAGCATGATTACGAGGGTGACTTCACTCTTTCAGGGCTTGGGCTCTAATAATAACATACTAGAGCACATGCTGGAACAGACCCGTGTCCAGTGGGAGTTCTGTGGGCCGGAGAGTCTCGATCAGTGGGTCGTGTCATCTGATCATGAAACTGGGGGCCATAGTGTGGCGTACAGCAAACTGGAAAAGAACAACACCACGTGTTCTCTGTACGGGTCTTTGTGCTCCACACCTCCTCGTGTTGGAGAGACTTGATACAGTGGATACTGCACTCTGCGCTCAACCTAGAGTAGGCTGTCTAGCGTGCTCATAGGCTGCCCTGCTGGAACTGCAGGAGCCTACCACTGAGCCCGACGTGACGTCACGTCCAATGAAGGGCGCTCGCGCCTTCAAAGCATCATAGCCCGCCAATATGGGCGTGGCTTAGAGTTTATAAGCAGGACTCGTAGGCTGTTTCCTCTGGTTTTCATCAACTGAAGCGGAAAAACGCTCGTGGCGCGAGCACGGCAGGTTACGCAATACTCGTTCCCTCTTCTAGAGAGAACCGAGGTTACGTTAGGTAACCGATACGTTCTCTTACGAGAGGTTCTCTTGTATTGCGTAAATTTAGCTTACGCTACGGGAACCCCATGTCAACGCCGTGTGCGCCAAGCATCCACACATGAGTCCCAGGTTTCCCGCTGTAGGATTACAAATTTTATTAATTGAGCTTCCAATACATACAGTATATAAACTGAGAAAGTTTATTAGTGTGAATCTATCCAAGATGGCGCCGCGGATGGCTGCCTCGGTGTGGAGCTCTCCAGCTATTGTGTTGTTTTTGTTCGTTTGTTCTGCGTTTAGTCATTCTTTTCCTATCAGTTTCACCAAAGACGAACTACTGGACATTAGGAAACACACACCAGAGACCTTTTCTACAGTTTTTGATTATTCGGACGTTTTGCTGGACATTCTCGTCGGAGGTGCAGCGTTGTTGTTCAAACGCGCGTTCAGACGCAAACGCGGGAAGCGAGCCGGCGCGCTGGTTAAACTCCGTGAGCGCGGCCTGCGCACTGCACTCCCCAGTATTCATCTCGCGAATCTCCGATCCCTTCCTAACAAAACGGATGAACTTCTTCTCCTCACCCACACTAACAAGGAATTTTTAAACTCTGCTGCTTTGTGCTTCACTGAAACCTGGCTGAGTGAAGCCATACCGGACAACGCAATACATCTGCCGGGCTTCCAGCTGTTCCGAGCGGATCGCATCGCGGAGCTAACGGGGAAAACGAGAGGTGGTGGATTGTGTTTCTACATTAACGAAAGTTGGTGTTCAGATGTAACAACACTGAAGAAGATGTGCTCTCCTAATTTAGAGGCACATTTCATAAACTGTAAACCCTTCTACTCGCCTCGGGAATTTTCCTCTTTCATTCTCGTGAATGTTTACATCCCTCCAGACGCGTGCGTGAGCGCGGCGCTACAACAGCTGGCTGAACAAATATCTGAAACGGAACAAAGGTACCCAGACTCTCTTTTAATCATTCTTGGGGATTTTAACAAAGCAAATCTTTCCCGTGAACTACCAAAATACAGACAGCACGTTACATGTCCCACCAGAGACAGTAATATACTGGACCACTGTTACACCACAATAAGAAATGCGTATCACTCCGTCCCACGGCCAGCTTTGGGGCTCTCTGATCACTGTTTGGTTCATCTCATACCGACCTACAGGCAGAAACTGAAATCAGCTAAACCGGTGTTAAGGACTGTTAAAAGATGGACTAATGAAGCAGAGCAGAATCTACAGGCCTGCTTTGATTGCACTGATTGGACTTGATTGCACTGATTGGACTGACAGAAACAGATTGACAAAGGAGATCAGAGTTGCTAAAAGGAACTACTCTGATAAACTGAAAAACCAGTTTTCATCCAACGACCCATCATCAGTCTGGAATGGCCTGAGGAACATCACCAACTACAAGTCACCATCCCCTCGATCTGTGGACAATCAACACCTGGCTGACGATTTAAATTCATTTTACTGCCGGTTTGAAAAGCCCTCATTAACACCACACATCCGGTCTGATCTGCTCTTCACACTTTCACCATCACCTCCTGCACTCCAATTATCACTCCCCCCTCCTGCCATCCAACCTGAGCTTAAGGTCTGTGTGGAGGACGTGAGCCGAGTCTTCAAAAAACAGAAGACTAGGAAAGCCTCAGGCCCAGACGGCATCTCATCTGCTTGTTTAAAAGCCTGCGCTGACCAACTGGCCCCGGTCTTCACGCAGATCTTCAACAGATCATTGGAGCAGTGTGAAGTTCCCTGCTGCTTCAAACGCTCCACTATCATTCCTGTCCCCAAAAAACCCAAAATCACTGGACTTAATGACTACAGACCTGTCGCTCTCACGTCTGTGGTCATGAAGTCGTTTGAAAGACTGGTGCTGGCCCACCTGAAGGACCTCACTGGACCCTTGCTGGATCCCTTTCAGTTTGCTTACAGAGCAAATAGGTCTGTGGATGATGCAGTCAACATGGGACTGCATTATATCCTGCAACATCTCGACAGACCAGGGACTTATGCAAGGATCCTCTTTGTGGACTTCAGTTCGGCCTTCAATACCATCATGCCTGGTCTTCTCACAGCCAAACTGACCCAGCTCTCCATACCATCCTCGATCTGTCAGTGGATCACCAGCTTCCTGACGGACCGGCAGCAGCGAGTGAGACTGGGGAAACACACATCCAAGACACTCACAATCAGCACCGGAGCCCCCCAAGGGTGCGTTCTCTCCCCACTGCTCTTCTCCCTGTACACTAATGACTGCACTTCTAAAGACCCCACTGTCAAGCTCCTGAAATTTGCAGACGACACCACAGTCATCGGTCTCATCCAAAACGGTGACGAGTCTGCTTACAGACTGGAGGTTGAACAGCTGGCTGCCTGGTGCAGTTATAACAACCTTGAGCTGAACACGCTCAAAACAGTGGAGATGATCGTGGACTTCAGGAGGAACAGCCCAGCACTCCCCCCACTCACCATCATGAACAGCACTGTGGAAGCAGTGGAGTCATTCAGGTTCCTGGGCACTATCATCTCTCAGGACCTGAAGTGGGACAATCACATTGACTCCACTGTGAAAAAGGCCCAGCAGAGACTGTACTTCCTTCGCCAGCTGAGGAAGTTCAACCTGCCACAGGATCTGCTGATTCAGTTCTACTCAGTCGTCATTGAGTCTGTCTTGTGCGCTTCCATCACTGTCTGGTTTGGTTCAGCTACCAAATCAGACATCAGGAGACTACAACGGACAGTCAGGACTGCGGAGAGGATCATTGGTGCCCCCCTGCCAAACCTCCAGGACCTGTACTCTTCCAGAGTGAGGAAGAGAGCAGGTAAAATCATCACAGACTCCACTCACCCTGGACACCACCTGTTTGAACTGTTATTTCCTGAATACGGAATCGGAGGCATGGGTGCGGCGCGCGCGCCCTCGGTGCTTGAAAGCAGCAGCTCGCTGACAGCCATGACAGGCTGATACATAAGCGGAGTCCCGATTGCCGTGAATGGGGAGCGCACTTTCACCACTTTGTGGTGCGCGAGCAGAGCCTTGGGCGAAGTGCCTGTTAGTAAGCGTGAGCGCTTTTGCGCGGGCACGAGACTTACACATAAATTTTATGTCCCGATCATTTTGGATGGGGAGCGCTTTATGATCGCCCTGCGTTTTGTGACAACACTTAAATGCACGGGGGTGCTCGGGGAGAGGGATGTTTTAGTAAGCGTGAGCACTCGTAGCCAGGCATGTGATTTACGTTCATAACCTGACTGATATGAGTCATTAGGGGCCGTGTAACAGAGCGGGCAGATAGTGGGCACAAACCTGTGGACACATTTCTTATATTCAACACTCGAGCGGCTTTTGCCCGCTTTATGAGAGTGGGCTCTGTGAATGAAACGGGACGTGTTGTGCTTGTGTGTAGGGGTGAACACTGGGGTGTGGGCACTTTCTCTACACTTAAAACACCATCGGTGTGAGGCGAATAACCAATTTCTCTGGGTCGCCGTGAAAACGGCGTTTGTGTGCAGGCGAGAGGGTCGTGTTACCGGCTCGTTGGCTGCTAAATGAACCACTGCAGTAGCCTGTTTGAAGGGGACTGACAGGGAAATGAGCTTTGATGGCGTTCCGGCCGCAGTGGGACTCAACCGTCTCTTCCTTCCTTTTACTGACGCTCTTCATCAGAAACGACGGCAGTGCGGCTCGTGGGCGGCAGCTGCGCGTCAGTGAGGAGAGACAGAGAAGGTGTGAGCGAGGCTCGAGGGAGAGGTTCTGGCGAGCGCGTCGCAGTGGCCACATGCTCCGGCGGCCTTTGAGAACGGCGCTTCTTCTTGCGCGGTCCTGTAAGGGGCGGAGTGTGAGGGTTGAACACTTCGAGTCGAGCCCGCAGGGTCGACATCGGAAGCGCTTCGCAGAGCTCGCATCCCCCTGACGAGAGGGCGAGAGCTGCATGATCCTGGCCCAGGCAGAGAGCGCAGGTAACGTGGCGGTCTCCATCGCTGAGCGGGGCTCCACACGAGCCGCAGGAAGTGTGAGGCATCTTGAAAAAGACGCTCGCTGCTCTTTTAGAGTGAATAGTATATGTAAAAAAGGATACGTCGCCGGATAGCGTAGCTCGCACGGACGGCTGAAGGTGGCGTAGACGGCCGGCTTCTTCAGGCGCTGTCCTAAGCTGGCTAGTTGCTCTTTCGACGGCGGCGGCTTCTCTCTAGATCCAGCGATGCGGAGAGCTCGCTGAAGAGATGAAAATCAGAGGAAACAGCCTACGAGCCCTGCTTATAAACGCTAAGCCACGCCCATATTGGCGGGCTATGATGCTGTGAAGGCGCGAGCGCTTCATTGGACGTAACGTTAAGTCGGGCTCAGTGGTAGGCTGCTGCAGTTCACGCAGGGCAGCCTATGAGCACGCTAGACAGCCTGCTCTAGGTCTGCTAGCTGCTGCACTGCTGCGTTGACAATGGATACAAAATTAAGGATAATTTTTGGCTTCAATATCTCGAAAAGATGAATCTTTCCCATAGCGTAAGCTAAACTTACGCAATACGAGAGAACCTCTCGTAAGAGAACATGGTTTAGACAGAATCTTAGATAAAAAAAAAAAAAGAAAAACAGTAATATTGTGAAATATTAAAATAAATGTTTTATTTTGATATATATATTTTAAAATATAATTTATTCCTGTGATCAAAGCTGAATTCTCAGCATCATTACTCCAGTTTTCAGTGTCACATTATCCTTCAGAAATCAGTATAATATAATGATTTGCTGCTCAAGAAACATTTATTATCAATGTTGATAAACAGCACGACAGTTTTATATTTTTGTGAAAACTGATTTAAAAAAAATCAGGATTCTTTGATGAATTGAGCATTCAAAAGAACAGCATTAAGTTATTATTTAAAGGGGGGGTGAAATGCTATTTCATGCATAGTGAGTTTTTTACACTGTTAAAGAGTTGGATTCCCATGCTAAACATGGACAAAGTTTCAAAAATTAAGTTGTACGTTTGATGGAGAATTTCTGTGCCACAAATACTCCTTCCGGTTTGTCACAAGTTTCGGAAAGTTTTTTCAAGTATGGGCGCGTTTGGTAAAAAATTACCAAAATATTGATGCTTAAGAAGTATTTTTATTTTTATTTTATTTTATTGCTGTGCACTTAACTACCTGTGGTCCTTTTAAGTGTTTTAGAAAAACTGATGGCTGACTGACTCAAAACATTATTTTGGCTATAGCCTTTTTTGTTGCAGTTTTTAGTTTAAAGTAGTCTAAAGCTAAATTTAAAGACTTATATGTTCTGTCTTTTATCTTTCTTTATTTTATATTCTACAGGAAAGTTGTATTTGTCAAGCCCTAAGCTGTTCCCAATAACCAAGCACAGGCTGCTAAGTTAATATGCTGGACATGTTGCTTGCAAATAAATACACAGGTGTCCATTCATGATACGTTGTCTTCTCTTAATTGTAATACTTAATGTACATTGATGTTAAATATAGTTTAATAAATAATGTTACATGATAAATAGAAGGCTTCAAATAGACCCTGTAATCGGGGTCGGTGATCGGGTGATACAGCTTCCAGTAATCGGTGATCGGTATCGGGTGATACAGCTTCCACTAATCGGTGATCGGGTGATACAGCTTCCAGTAATCGGGGATCGGTATCGGGTGATACAGCTTCCAGTAATCGGTGATCGGTGATCGGGTGATACAGCTTCCAGTAATCGGGGGATCGGTATCGGGTGATACAGCTTCCAGTATTCGGTGATCGGTGATCGGGTGATACAGCTTCCAGTAATCGGTGATCGGTATCGGGTGATACAGCTTCCAGTAATCGGGGAACGGTGATCGGGTGATACAGCTTCCAGTAATCGGTGATCGGTGATCGGGTGATACAGCTTCCAGTAATCGGGGATCGGTATCGGGTGATACAGCTTCCAGTAATCGGTGATCGGTGATCGGGTGATACAGCTTCCAGTAATCGGGGAACGGTGATCGGGTGATACAGCTTCCAGTAATCGGGGATCGGTATCGGGTGATACAGCTTCCAGTAATCGGTGATCGGTGATCGGGTGATACAGCTTCCAGTAATCGGGGATCGGTATCGGGTGATACAGCTTCCAGTAATCGGTGATCGGGTGATACAGCTTCCAGTAATCGGGGATCGGTATCGGGTGATACAGCTTCCAGTAATCGGGGAACGGTGATCGGGTGATACAGCTTCCTGTAATCGGGGATCGGTATCGGGTGATACAGCTTCCAGTAATCGGGGATCGGTGATCGGGTGATACAGCTTCCAGTAATCGGGGATCGGTATCGGGTGATACAGCTTCCAGTAATCGGTGATCGGTGATCGGGTGATACAGCTTCCAGTAATCGGTGATCGGGTGATACAGCTTCCAGTAATCGGTGATCGGTATCGGGTGATACAGCATCCAGTAATCGGGGAACGGTGATCGGGTGATACAGCTTCCAGTAATCGGGGAACGGTGATCGGGTGATACAGCTTCCTGTAATCGGGGATCGGTATCGGGTGATACAGCTTCCAGTAATCGGGGATCGGTGATCGGGTGATTCAGCTTCCAGTAATCGGGGATCGGTATCGGGTGATACAGCTTCCAGTAATCGGTAATCGGTATCGGGTGATACAGCTTCCAGTAATCGGGGATCGGTATCGGGTGATACAGCTTCCAGTAATCGGGGATCGGTGATCGGGTGATACAGCTTCCAGTAATCGGGGATCGGTATCGGGTGATACAGCTTCCAGTAATCGGTGATCGGTATCGGGTGATACAGCTTCCAGTAATCGGTGATCGGTGATCGGGTGATACAGCTTCCAGTAATCGGGGATCGGTATCGGGTGATACAGCTTCCAGTAATCGGTGATCGGTATCGGGTGATACAGCTTCCAGTGATCGGGGATCGGTGATCGGGTGATACAGCTTCCAGTAATCGGGGATTGGTATCGGGTGATACAGCTTCCAGTAATCGGGGATCGGTGATCGGGTGATACAGCTTCCAGTAATCGGGGATTGGTATCGGGTGATACAGCTTCCAGTAATCGGTGATCGGGTGATACAGCTTCCAGTAATCGGGGATCGGGTGATACAGCTTCCAGTAATCGGGGATCGGTATCGGGTGATACAGCTTCCAGTAATCGGGGATCGGTGATCGGGTGATACAGCTTCCAGTAATCGGGGATTGGTATCGGGTGATACAGCTTCCAGTAATCTGTGATCGGTATCAGGTGATACAGCTTCCAGTAATCGGTGATCGGTATCGGGTGATACAGCTTCCAGTAATCGGTGATCGGGTGATACAGCTTCCAGTAATCTGTGATCGGTATCGGGTGATACAGCTTCCTGTAATCGGGGAACGGTGATCGGGTGATACAGCTTCCAGTAATCGGGGAACGGTGATCGGGTGATACAGCTTCCAGTAATCGGGGATCGGTATCGGGTGATACAGCTTCCAGTAATCGGTGATCGGTATCGGATGATACAGCTTCCAGTAATCGGGGATCGGTGATCGGGTGATACAGCTTCCAGTAATCGGGGATCGGTATCGGGTGATACAGCTTCCAGTAATCGGGGATCGGTGATCGGGTGATACAGCTTCCAGTAATCGGGGATCGGTATCGGGTGATACAGCTTCCAGTAATCGGGGATCGGTGATCGGCACCAAAAATCCTGATCGGAGCACCCCTAGACAATAGAGCTGTTTTTGACCAGGTGAAATAAGTGTTTTCTTACAATACTAATGATAATTTTTAATTACAGTACATTACAAACTTTTAATTTAGACCCTAAAGAATCATATTAGCTTGTACAAAAATGGCATTATATGAACCCATTAAAGAGCAACATGCAGGCTGGACACCCCTATATAGCATAGTGTATGTTGATGATAGAACAACTAGATTTTCTTAACTGGAGTAATATATATTTAGCCATTTAGCGTTCGACCTTGTTCTTGATTAAACATCCATTTAGATTGTCTTAATTTAAGCCAGCAACGTTTTGTCTTCTCATATTCTACGCTGACAGTGATTATGTAGTCCATCCAAACTGGTTAGCACTATCTACATAGACTAAATACCATGCCATAACAACAAATTAATAATAACAATACCTAAGCTATGTTTGCTACCGTTAGCACAGTAGCAGTTTTAACATTAAGTGACATGGGCATCTGACGCACAGAAGCCAATGGCACATGTCACTATGCGTATTGGCACATCCGGTCTCCACTGGCATGTGCCAGTGGATATTGTGACGTGTCACTGACATTATTGGCATGTGCCAGTGGGTAGTGACATGTGTTACTGACATCGCGGAACACTGACACTGTCTCGGAACAGGTTGCCGTCTTGTGGCACCTCGGTAGTGACTGACATGAGCTGAGCAGCTATACTGACGTAATTGTGAAACAAACGCCTATATAAATAGCCTATTATTTTCTCAAACATGTCAGTTTGTGACATGTTGCGACAGTTGAGTAACATCTACGGGTGGTGTACTTGTCATTTGTTTGAGTAGCAAGTACAGTAAGTACTTAAAAATAAATAAAATAAATAAATAAAAACAAGTATTCAGAGTCTGATGCCGATATAAATAATTAGTGGATAATTTATAATATATATATAATATATCAATATTATTGAGCTATAATTTATCTTAGTAAATTATTTGCTAATTATAAAATTTTAGAGACTGATTACTCGTTTATTTAAATTTAATTTTTGCTACCTTCTTACTGTACAGTTGCTACTCAAACAAATGACAAATACACCACCCGTAGATGTTCCTCAACTGTCGCAAGTTTTAGGTTATTTTGCGCTGGCCAGTGTGGACTTACTGACACCTATTGGCGTGCATGCAGCATCATGCAAAAATAAAGGTTACAGTAACGGATGCGACTGTTAATGCGCTATTCGTAGTAACTTCTGATTTATTCGTTGTGTTTCCTAGGATGGGCAGTTTGCGTGATCAACAACATTGGCATTACATATTTAACATTCAGTGGCTTATATACCACTCAGATTGGCTAATGATGTGTCACACTGACATGTTTGAGAAAAAAAATACTGACTTTAAAACGTTAAATTGACATATATTTAAAAAAGATCACTTATATAGGCGTTTGTTTCACAATTACGTCAGTATAGCTGCTCAGCTCATTTGTCAATCACTACCAATTGGTGTCACAAGACGGCAACCTGTTCCGAGACAGTGTCAGTGTTCCGCGATGTCAGTTACCCCTTTTCCACCAACAAGAACCAGGTGCTGGTTCAGAGCCAGAGCTAGTGCCGGTTCGGAGTTGGTTTGACTGATGAGCTTTCAAAGAACTGGTTTGCCTTTCCACAGGCTAGAGAGCCATCGCAGAGCCAGATCTTACGTCATCTCATGTTGCCCAGCAACGCTAGCGCGGCAGCGCCAAACACAAACACACCAGGCTTGTTCGAGATAGTTCGGCTTCTCTCAGACCGATCGGCGCAAGACATCGAAGCACTGCGAGAGCGACCCAAAAGCAGAAGGAGTCGTATGCTCTCCAAACACTCCCGCAGCTCCGATCAGTCCACGCCGCTCCGATGCATCTCGAACAAGCCTTCCATCAACAATGGCGGTCGTTGCGTTACTTTTATGCTCATGGCTTTGCAAACCTACATCGGTGTCCAAACACGGCGAATCCAGCACGTTCGTGCAGCTCGCCGTAACTTGCATTAACGGAGATTACAATCGAGCTGCTATTAGCACGATTAGCTGCTATTTAAAAAATGGCGGTCACAAGTTTCTGTTCGTCTTGTTGGTCACGGTAACCCCGCCCCCAGCCGCTGACGTAAGCGGTTCTTACTTCTAGACCAGCAATGATTTGGTGCTACTTAAGAACCACTTTTACTGGTTCGGAGCTGGTGCTTTGGTGGTCGAAAAACAAAGAACCGATTTGAAACTAGGCTCTGGCTTCGAACCAGCACTGCCTTGGTGGAAAAGGGGTAAGTGACACATGTCACTATCCACTGGCACATGCCAATAATGTCAGTGACACATGTCACTATATCCACTGGCACATGCCAATAAAGTCAGTGACACATGTCACTATATCCACTGGCACATGCCAATAATGTCAGTGACACATGTCACTATATCCACTGGCACATGCCAATAATGTCAGTGACACATGTCACTATATCCACTGGCACATGCCAATAATGTCAGTGACACATGTCACTATATCCACTGGCACATGCCAATAATGTCAGTGACACATGTCACTATATCCACTGGCACATGCCAATAATGTCAGTGACACATGTCACTATATCCACTGGCACATGCCAATAATGTCAGTGACACATGTCACTATATCCACTGGCACATGCCAGTGGAGACCTGATGTGCCACCGGATGTGCCAATACGCATAGTGACGTTCCATTGGCTTCTGTGCGTCAGATGCCCATGTCACTTAATGTTAATACCCCCTCTCCGTTAGCACTTGGTCCTCCAGTCCCGCCCACGCCAAAATCCGGTGTAAACTTTGACGGTGGACTTGATTCCATCGAGTGCACCGAGGGAACAGCATTAGTAATCAGCCTCATGTGGTCCTTAACGTTACTCCGAAATCCCATCCGAGACTCCATCAAATCTCCAGGTCGATGATTCTCCGGAGTGAAATGTGCACCACAAACGACCGAGTGTGTGGTAACAGACGCGGCAGTGAAGTCTGCTCTCTTCACCTGCACAAAACGCACCCAAGACCGAAAAGCCTTGTTTTTCCTAGTAGGAAAATGATGGACACGATGTCCTGACAGGCTGGAATTCGTGCAACTAGCACAAACACAATAATTTACCATTATGGCTTCTCTAAAACTCGATCTAAAACATTCTGTCTCTCAATACTGCTCTAACTACACCAACACCCAACAATGAGAAAGCTGACCGCGAGCTCTTTTATGTACCTCGGCCTACGTCATATGACGCGTTGCAATAGCGGGAAAGGCGTATTCCAGAGCCTAGTAGATTTTCATCAAAATCTCAATATCAAATGAGATTTCATTAGTAATTTCTACATATGTGTTTTTAAAATACCTCTGCAGACAATTTAAAGTATTAAGTAATAAATTCAACCTGCATGCTGCTCTTTAAGGATGGAGCAGTCTCGATAAAGGTTCACGGTCGTGCGTTGGAACCGCAGGCGGTGAGTAAAACTGCTTCATATGTCTGTGTGTTGTTAACTATCGGTTAATCAACAAGTAATCAACATGATCAAGTATAGTTAATGTATCTATGGAGCATGCGATGTATGGTGTGAGTGTGTGTGTGTGTGTTTAAATACATTTGTTTAGCTGGCCACTGTAGGTGTTTGTTTGTTTGTTGTAAAACCAAATCATGTCCTCATAAATCACGAGTAAACACACACAAATGTTGTAAAACTCGCGCATGACATGGTGTTCTAAAAACACTGCGCTCAAGTTCAAATCATTTCTACTTTTAAAAATCCTCGAGACTTTGTGTTTTCCCCCCATTTCACTGCCCATCTCACGGGATCTGATTCGGGATCAAAAATGTATGGCTGAATCTGATTGTTAGCCATGGTTTGTTTTGGGGTGTCACAGCTTCCAGACGCTCTCAACGCAAAAGCTTCGCGCGCTCGTGATTATTTAGCTCCGCCCACACCCGCTCGGTTTTTTCCGGAAAGACTCGGTACAGCCTATCTTTCTTTTATAAATATAATAAAACTAAAGACTTTTTGGAGATATGAAGGATGCAATACTACTCTATAGGTACTCAAGATTAACATGAGATTGACTGAAACTGACTCTTTCACCCCCCCTTTATAATGTATTTGTCACATCTGATAAATTTAATGCATCCTTGCTGAATAAAAGTATTCATTTCTTTTTAAAAAGTATGATTGACCCCAAACATTTGAACGGTATTTGTATTTCTACAAAAATATTTACTGTTTTCAACTGATAATAATAAATGTTTTTGAGAACCAAATCAGAATATTGGAATGATTTCGGAAGGATCATGTGACAACGCAGCTTTTTTAATTGAAATATTTGTTTCATTAAGATTTCACAATATTGCTGTTTTTACTGTATTTGTGATCAAATAAATGCCTTGGAGAGCATAAGACTTTTCAAAAAAAATAATTCATACTATGCCTCAAACTTTTGAACAGGTGGTTTTGAATGGCCCATATCTCCTGCTTGTTAATTGTAAAATCATCAGTATCTTACAGATCACATTCTCCAAGTTTTTCCTTTCCAGTCAGGGAAGAACACAGCATAACCAGCATGTCCTCTGGTTTGATAAGGTCAGTACACTTCCCTATAACATCATTTTTCAATGACTATAATTATGATCACACACTTGTATATCTTATATCATTTATCAATATGTGAATCCGTTGACCAGGCTACACATGACACAAGTTTTGTTCTCATTGGCAGAAATTAATATAGATGAGATTAGACAGAACTGTAATGATCCCACACTTGTATGTCACCGACTTCCCAAGCTTTGTTTGGTCACGTGCTTTTCTGCTCTTTGGAGATTTGTTAGATATAGTGGAGAAAACAAGTGTGACCACCAAATGTCCTAGTTCCACAGAAAATGTTCTCCCAGAAAGATATGAGTTGAACCAATTAAGAGCTTTGGCTTGAATCCCTGCCCACTCTCTTAGACGCTCCAACAGTATAGCATGCACTGTAGTAGCCTATCAAATGCAGCAGTCAGATCAATTACAACTAAAATTGCACACTTTCCTGAATCGACAGCCAAAAACACTTTGACACTTTGAGAAGGGCTAACTCTGTCCTGTGTTGAGCCTGAAATCCCGATTGGAACTTATCAAAAATACCGTTTCCATTTAAATAAGTAGGAAGCTGTTGAAAGACAGCCTTCTGTCTTGCCGGATCCAGGCCGTTTCCAGATCTGACGAAGGACTTTCGCCTGGACCCGAGGACAATGCAGTGCTGAAGTGCCAACTAGCCTCTCCCTATGGAGGATCCCTATACCACTCTACAGATAAAGCGTTGTGGAATTTTTCGGTTCGCGTACCTAACCCGAAGTGATAAGATAAAATAAAATTCTGCATCAAAATTTATAGACAAGTAGTTTGTTTAGGCAAACGCACATAACTATAGAATCAGTTCTTAATGCGCATGTGAACGCCATCAGCGTCTATCACAGGTTCACGTTTAAAGTCTGTTTAGAGAGAACGGTGTCGTCTTAGCGGACCCTAATTTAATAACAAATGATCATTTAGACGGAAGTGAATCAATCAAAACTAACTTTAGCTGGAAAAAACATTTTTCAAGAACCACTATAAAACTAAACCAATCTCTGTTATCTTAAATTATATGTTTATCTCTGTAAAGCTGCTTTGAAACAATCTACATTGTTAAAAGCGCTATCTTTTGAGGATGAGGATGACTTGACTTGAATTTTGACAGGAAAGACAATTTGAGATTGGTCGATAGTTCTTTAAATCAGATGATTCCAAATTGAGCTTCTTTAGTAGGGGTTGCTCCACTGCATGCTTGAACCAGGACGGCACGACACACTCAATAAGCTGGAGTTCACTATTGACAAAAGATCTAAACCAACCACGTCTAATATCTGAACGAGGAGGCGCAGAGGAACAATATCTAGAGAACACTGAGTGGGCTTCATTTGGTAGACTATGTCCACCAAATCAGGAAATGAAATTGGTTTAAACTCACTTAAATAATGTACTAGTGAAGGTGGAGTGACATAGTCAAGGGTAAGACCTGAAGGTATAATACTAGCTGTAGAGCATCAATCTTGATAATGAAATACTCTAAATAGTCTTCACATGTTATCGGAGTAATATCAACCCTTACGAAAAAGAAGTATACTTCAAGTTCATTTTATGAAGTATACTTAAGTAATGTTCAAGTATATTTTTAAGTATAATTATGTAGTAAGTATACTAATGTCAATATGTACTAGTAAACTTGTAAGTATACTATTTTAATACCACTTGGGACTAAATTGGCCCACTTTTAGTATATAAAAGTATATGTTTAAGTGTACTATACGTGTAACATTAGTAAACTTTAAGTGCACAACTAGTTCATAATTACGTTTCTCATTTGTACTGCAAGTGAACTTATGGGTATACTAGTAGTTTACTATTTTAATACTTGTAGCAAATTTTTAGGGTATGAAAGTACACTTTGAAGTATACTCTCAGTAAACTACTAGTTTAGTAGTTTAATACTACAAGTTTTCTTTGAGTGAACTTAACATCATACTTGTAGTTTACTAATTATATATTCTTTTTGCTCTTAGTGTACTCTCAGTAAACTACAAGTTTAGTAGTTTTATACTGCAAGTATACTTGCACAGTTTATTTTAGTGTACTCTCAGTAAACTAGTAGTTTAGTAGTTTTATACTACAAGTTTTCTTTAAGTGAACTTAACATTATACTTATAGTTTACTATTTATATATTATTTTTGCACTTGCAGTAGGCCTATACTACTATGTTCAAATGTTATTTTTATACTTGAAAAATAGCTTTAACTGTACTTTCATTTTAAAAACATTTTATTAGCTACATGCATCCTTTTTTATCAACACTTGAATGTTGGTAAGTTTCATAAAGAAAGGCAACATTTTAAACAAAAAAGTTTAAAAAATCTCATTTGTGTCAAAGACTACGCCTTGATCAGATTCAGAACGATGATCAAAACAGTCGTTTTCTCTTCATGTGTAACGCTTCATTTCATTTGGAAACATTAAGCAGTTTTGATTTACAGGCTGTTTAATGTTTGATGATCATGTTATTTTACATTTGAGTGAGCAATCTTCTATCACTTGTTTCAGCTTCTTCTTCTGTTTTGATCCGGAAATTCTGTACTAGAAGATGTGTCATAGCGCCCCCTACAATATAACAGTGAAAACATGGATAGCTGGAAAATTCAGTCAATGGTGAGGAAAGATAGCCTGGTTAAAACCACTGTTGCCAACAAATTTTAAGGGGAAGTTGCCAAAGGCAGATCGATTTGTTGCTAAACGTTGCTAAATGAAGTTATGCGTATAGGTTATGACGTCATTACGTAATCGCAACGCAAAATGACACCATTATGTAATACATAGATTATCTGAAATGCTAAGTTAGATTTGTTATAGGCTAATAGAAATACAGGCTGATGGTCGACCTGCTGGGCATTGCTGCCTGACGCACCTCCACCGGTGCCTTTTGTGCAGGTGTGCTCCACTTCTTCGGGCATAAAACGGGTCATCAGCTGGGGACCACCAGTCATGGATGTTTCGCTCCTTTAACCCCAGTACATCTCCTGGTGGCGGAGCGATGGCAGGGATAACTCCCTGCCACCCCCTGCTGATGCCCTAGGTGTTACTTGGCCACCATCCCCTATGCTTCCTCCTTAGCCACAGCCAAAAGCTGCCCCTCTCGGCCTCCCCTGCCAGTTCTTTAATGGCTTTTCGACACCCTGCTCCTGTACATCCCATTTCGCGGAGCAGGCGAACCGTTGAAGACCCAACGAAGCCCCTACATCCCACTTCAACGGGACATGTGGTGGCTTTCCAGCCAGCCTCTCTGCAGTCTTCTACCAGATCTGCATACTTGGCACGCTTCCGCTCGTTGGCAGCCTCCATTCCCTCCTCCCATGGGACAGTAAGCTCCACCAACAAGATGGTCTGGCATGACTCTGACCACATGATCAGGTCTGGCCGGAGCAAAGTTTCCACGATCTCCCTGGGGAATTGGAGCTGCCTCCCCAGGTCGACCCTCATGTTCCACTCACTGCCAGATGAGAGGACCTAGATGTTGCTCTCTGGTGAGGCTGGTTGATTTTTTCCCCGGCCCTTGCAAACAGAATGGGACTTCTCGTTGGCCCAAAAGGTCTGCTATTAGTCTCCTGTCTACATGACTCTGCCACCTCTGCTAGCTTCCTCAACACCAGATCATGTCACCACCTATTGCGACCTTGGGACAATGCTGTCTTGCAGCCCGACAGGATGTGCTGGAGGCTTGCATTGCTGGTACTGCAAAGGGGGCAAAGTTCTTCAGTGCCGAACCACTGATGGAGGTTTCTGGGACAAGGTAAGGTGTCATAAGTAGATCTAATCAGGAAGCTGAGCCTGGCTTGGGGGATCTTCCACAGATCAGACCATGACAAATGCCTGTCTGTGACACCTTCCCATGACATCCAGCCTCCCATGCCGGCTCTGAGACACCGCCTTGATGTTAAGGCGCTCCTGCTCAGTCCTTGTCACTTCTGCCACCACCATGGCTCTCCGCTCTTCCTTGGAGGCCTTTGACCAGAAGAGGGGGGTCTTGCTCCTCCCAAGGCCTGCTCGACCCTCCTGGACTCTGCCGACTATTTCACAGTGTTTCAGCCTGCTAATTGCCATGTCGACCTCTTCCTGGGCTTTCCACTTCCTCCCTGTTTGTATCTTAGGGCCAGCTGCTCTCACCAGTTGATCAGTGGATTCCCTCAGCTCCAGCACCATCCAAGCCTTCTCCTGCTTGTATCCCAGGCCAATGGATCGCAGTGGCAGCTGTAGTGTGTTCCTGCCAAAGAGGCCTACATCTGATAGGCATCTTGGCAGACCCAGCCACTTCCTGATGAATGAGTTTGCTAGCCCTTCCATCTTGTTTGCCACCGAGGAGGGAACTTCGCTCATCTTCAGAGGCCACATCACCCTTGGGTACAGTATGAACTGGTAGCTCCATACTTTATACTTGCAGGGGAGCTGGCTCTGATTGATCCTGGCGAGGCCATCTGCGAGCTGCTTCCTCACTGTTTCCCCCATCTGCCTATCAGAGAGGTCTGCTGTATAAATACGACCCAGGCTACGGACGGGCTGATTTGCCAGCAAAGGGATTTCTTCACCGCCTGCGACAAAGATGGTATGGTCATTTCTAACCCCTTTCCTGAGGGACAGGCTGCGTGATTTGGCGGGTTTGATCTTCATCCTCGCCCACCCCACAAGCTCGTCAATCCTCTTCAGCAGTCTTGTTGTACATGCTGCTGTCTGAAGAATGGTGGTAATGTCGTCCATATAGCCTCTCACTGGTGGTAGCCTTTGGCCTGATGGTAGCTTCATACCTCCAACCATCACCCTTGCCCCCATCAGGATAATCTCGAAGGCTGCTACAAAAAGGATGGGAGAAATTGAGCATCCCATGGCAATGCCCACTTCCAGCTGTTGCCAGCCTGTCGTGAAGTCCTGATGAGTGCAACACATCTTGATGTCCTCAAAATACTTGGCCACCAGGGTACGAATGCAGTCAGGGATGTAGAAAAAATCCAAGGCATACTCGATGAGTTGGTGGGGGACGGACCCGTATGCATTGGCAAGATCCAGCCACACCACATGCAGGTCACCTTTCTCTCTTTTTGCTTCCTGGATCTGCTCCCATATGACTGCAGAGTGTTCCACGCACCCTGGGAAGCCTGGCACGCCTGCCTTCTGGCAGCTAGTGTCGATGTACCCATTGCTTATGAGGTAAGTGGTCAACCTCTTGGCCAGGATGGAGAAGAAAATTTTGCCTTCCACATTCAGGATTGCAATGCTCCTGAACTGGCTAATGGTGGTAGAGTTCGTTTCCTTCGGGATGAACACTGTAACAGCTCGTCGCCACTCTGAAGGGATGACCTTGTTCTTCCAGGCCACTCTCAGGAGGTTCCACAGATGTCTCTGGACCCCTGGGCAGTACTTGTACAGCTTATACGATATCCCATTGAGGCCTGGAGCTGAGGCTGCTCTCGCTTTCCGTACAACTTCTGCTACCTCACTGAGTTTGGGGAGATCAGTGTTAAACAGGGAAGATGGGGGGGCTGGGCGAGGAACATAACCTGGTGATCCCAGTGGCGTTGACTTCGCTGGGTCACTGTACTGCTCCCTGATGAAACTTTCCAGCTGTGGTTGTGTGATCTCAAGCTTCCCGTTTCTCTTATCCTCCAGTAGCTGTCTCGCATGCTTGAAGGGGTTTTTGAAGAAGTTGCTCCTCTCCTTCTCCTTCCGCCTTCTGCGTTTGCGGATGCGCTCTGCCCTCCGAAGGCTGGCTAGGTTCTTCTTCACCTCCTCCCAGAGTGGCTTCAGGCCCTCCTTCTCCTCTTTGCTTGCCTTCCTCCACTGCTTTCGGAGCTGGCGCCGCCTCTTTACCAGTTGCTCGATCTCTCTCTCCCTCCTCCCCCTCTGCTTCTCAGCCACTACTCCGAACCAGCTTCTGCACTCCTCTTACAGGATGTCTCCAATGCGATTTAGCTTGGTTTCCACCTGGCCACGTAGTGATTGCTCCAGAATTAAGCCGAGGTCCTCATCGAGCTGCTGCCACACTGCCACCTCATTTAACTAGCTCCCTCCGCCCAGGTTCGTTCCTCTCTGGCCTCTGGCCTGGCTCCTGATTGTTGGGGTTTAGTGATGAAGGTTTCCTAAGGGTATTTTCTCATGTGCCACCCTCAGAGGGATACGTATCAACCAAAGACTCTCCTGTGTCCTCTACCTGCCTTCCCTCAGCAACATTGGAACCCTCAGCGCTGTGGTTAGCGACCTGGCTTTGGGCTCCTCTTGTCTGACCTGCAGTTGCAGAGCAATGTTGCTGCTGGCCCCCCGCTTGACACTTCTTCTTTCCCTGGTGAATCCTTAAACCTCTGAAGGTAGTCACCTTCTCCCATCCACACCTGCATCTTCTCAAAATCTTAAGGTCATTGCCTGTGTCCGTTCCAGTCATTACCAAAAAGTCCGTCTGGTTTGGCCCTTCTTCCACCCCGCCTCTCGGAGGGCCATCAGGTTGTTTTCCTTTATTCGTCTTCGTAGTTTATTTAGGGTGTCCTGTCAGGAACCGGTGGATAAGGTAACTAGCCTGCCACCCCCGATGCAGACTTTCATGCAGTCATCCAGTCTCTCCTGGAAGTCCTCCAGTCTTCCCTGGACGCCAACTGCCCTTTCACAGTAGTCACTGGATGCCTCCAGATTGAGCTCATAGAAATACAGGCTGATGGTCGACCTGCTGGGCATTGCTAACTGACGCACCTCCACCGGTATATATATATATATATATATATATATATATATATATATATATATATATATATATATATATATATATATACATATATATATATATACATATATATATATATACATATACACACACACAGGGTGAAGTCAGGTAAAGTGGGACACTTTTTGGTATATTGCATTTTAAACAACCTAAATCAGTTAGAATGTATTAAAAATTGTATGTGTTTTGTTTAAATAGATTGTAATGAATGCCACTATGGTGAAATTTTCCCAATTTATGTATTTATTAAACTGTTAATCTTAAAAAAAAAACACCATCTGACACCCTCTTCAGCAAACTGGAAGCAATCAGGTTGAGTGGGACACTTTGTTAGGGAAAGTGGGGCACTATTTTATGGTTAAAATAAACATGAGAAATAGAACCGCAATTCCAATGAAGTTGGGACGTTCTGTAAAACGTAAATACAACCAGAATACATGCATTGAAAATGTGTGGCACATTATGAAAGCAAAATACAACAACAGAGACCTTCAATTAATTAATACTTGGAAGGATTTAAAAATGGATTTCTGGAACTAATGAAAAAAATTGTAACATTGTGAACTTCACTCTACATTCAATGAATGGAACTTTCATTGTTCGTGTTTAGGGGGCAGACACCAGCAGGCTTTTCCGCAGAAAAACCAGGGATGCCATTCATTTTGGCGTACTAGAACGCAATAAGCCGTTTACCACTGCATTCCCCCTTTCAGCTAACATTTTAACAAGGCTAGCCAATTCAGTCTCAGCCTGAGCTGAGAGCAGGGGGCTCTTACCTGAGGCATGGCGTAGCCACTCACCAGCCCTTTCACTCGCCTTTGCAGTGTTGATTTTGGGATGTTCCATGCCCTGGCTAAAAAGCTTAATTTTGGTTTGTGTCCTTCAGTCACCTCCTGCTCATATTTTTCAATAGCCCCAGCCATACTCTCTTCACTCCACTGGTTTAGTTTTCTTCCTTTCCTACTTTGCTGTCTTTTCCTTTTCTGTATTGCCCTGTTCTGTCCTGTATTGTTTTCTTCTCTCTCTCTCTCTCTCTTTCTCTCTCTCTGTCGTTCTCCTCTCTGTATGAGTGCCATCTTGTGTATATTGAAGTTACCAAGCTAAAAGTTTATTATACTATAGTTATGTGCGTTTGCCTAAACAAACTACTTGTCTTGTCTATAAATTTTGATGCAGAATTTTATTTTATCTTATCACTTTGGGTAGGAAATTGTGTTTTCCTCTTTTGTGCAGTTTTAAACAATACACCAACACTTTTATCTGTTCCCAAGCAAATGCTGGCTGAAGCATGTGCAGTAAGTGGACTTTTTCTAACTTTACATCAAAAGGGAAGAAAGTACAACACTTTGTAATGCCCATTTTTCCCCCAATGCACAGGACAGTGAAGAAACCCACTCAGGTGACTGTCTTTTGGAGAAAGTATCTGTAAGTGCATACATAACTTTACTTAATTTACAGTTAAGTACCTATTATTTCTGAATGCAATATGAGTTGCAGGAGTCCACATCTACAGAAAGGCCTATAGAAGAGTCTGCACAAAGCAGTGATACAGAGGTGGGCAGTGTTGTACTTTTCCTTTTCATTTTTGTTGCATAAGGCATGTGTTGACAAGTTTACCCCAACCCCTACCCCTAGAAAATAGAGTATTTTGAAAAAAAAAACTTGACAACTTAAAGAAAAAACTGGGTAAGTGCTAATATATTATTTCACACAGAGTACTATTGCTGACCTTGCATAATATCTCTTATTGCAGGCAAAAGATGACTTGATCACTGGCTTTTCTTTACAAAGAACAATTAAAATAAAACTCAAAGAACTCAGCATATTTGACTTGTCTTTTATTAAACATTTAATGAAATGTTTCATATTTTTTTCTGATGTTGGCAATGTTGTGTAATATGGCACATGCAATGTCACAGGCCCTGACAGGTGCAACTCTCAGGCTTTTCCGACACTGAAATCTTCCCTTTAGTTGGCTAAAGTTCATTTCATTGTGTGCCTTGTCCTGGCTAGAGCTGCATTGTAACTGGTCTGGGGTTTGGGTCATAAAACACCTGTCTCCAAGCAAGATCCTGTTGTAATTGCCTGTATAATGGAAAAATGCAGTTCTGTTAGGATCAGCATAAGTGTATGTAATACAATGAGCTTGATATTTATAATTTTCCTTACCACGTTCAAATAATGTGCATAAATGTGAATCTCTGAAAATTACAGGTCCTGGCCATTTTGCTTCCACATTTGTGATATGGAACATAGTCACACACCATCTAAGAGATTTTAGTCAGTCAACTGCCTTTTTAAAAAAAAGATAATTGATATAATATTACTAATCTGGAATATTAAGAATCGCAATAGTAACTTGGTTGCACAATTACATTGTGATCCCACTTTCTGTTCACAAAATTCCCTTCATTGAGGCCTTGATGGGACCGTGTGTGCAGTCTATGGCACCAATCACGTTAGTGAAGCCTGAGGGACATACTGTAAGTCATAATCGGCATGGTCACGATTGCATAATCTCCATAAAAAATTATAATAGCCTACCTGCGTTGGCAAAAAAGAAAAAAAAAGAAAAATACTGCAATGTCTTATTTGTGGCTTAAAAATGCCACAAAAAAAAAAAATTTGCCACAAAAAAAACTCCTTGAGCGCCATCTGTGAATGGCACGACAGACAGCACTTTATCAAGTTCTCCGTATCTCCAATAGTATAAAGGAAAGAGCCACTCGCAAAGAATTTTAGGGCAATGCAAACAGTTTGTGCTGTTGTTAAAGCCCGACTCCGACGAGTCGAATATTAATGTGCGTTTCCAACAAATTAATAATGTAAACGACACCCTCACGAGTCACGAGAAAAAAAAAAATATATCTCAGAAAGTAGCCAACACTATTGCGCTGCGCTGAAGGACTTCCCTGATCGATTGCTCCTGTCTGCCTCGCTGCCTGCTGTGTTTGTTTGCTTCGAGGCTGTAACCCAGCAAACAGGGGACGTCCCCCGGACTTTTCGAACGTCCCCTTAGGTCCGCAGGTCCGATTTGTAACGTTATTTGGTCCGCTTTGTAACGTTCACTGACGGACGTTCTGAGGACGTGTACTGACGTCCGCATTTGGTCCGCTTTGTAACGTTCGCTGACGAACATTCCGATGACGTCCGCATTTGGTCCACTTTGTAATGTTCGCTGACGAACATTCCGATGACGTCAGCATTTGGTCCACTTTGTAATGTTCGCTGACGAACATTCCGATGACGTCCGCATTTGGTCCACTTTGTAATGTTCGCTGACGAACATTCCGATGACGTCCGCATTTGGTCCACTTTGTAATGTTCGCTGACGAACATTCCAATGACGTCCGCATTTGGTCCACTTTGTAATGTTCGCTGACGAACATTCCGATGACGTCCGCATTTGGTCCGCTTTGTAACGTTCACTGACGGACGTTCTAAGGAAGTGTACTGACGTCCGCATTTGGTCCGCTTTGTAACGTTCGCTGACGAACATTCCGATGACGTCCGCATTTGGTCCACTTTGTAATGTTCGCTGACGAACATTCCGATGACGTCCGCATTTGGTCCACTTTGTAATGTTCGCTGACGAACATTCCGATGACGTCCGCATTTGGTCCACTTTGTAACGTTCGCTGACGAACATTCCGATGACGTCCGCATTTGGTCCACTTTGTAATGTTCGCTGACGAACATTCCGATGACGTCCGCATTTGGTCCACTTTGTAATGTTCGCTGACGAACATTCCGATGACGTCCGCATTTGGTCCACTTTGTAATGTTCGCTGACGAACATTCCGATGACGTCCGCATTTGGTCCGCTTTGTAACGTTCGCTGACGAACATTCCGATGACGTCAGCATTTGGTCCACTTTGTAATGTTCGCTGACGGACGTTCTGAGGACATTTGTCTGGGCCAGTTTGCGAACGTCCCTATTTCGTCCCTCACCTGCCATTTCCATGACATCACTTGCAAAATCCAGTCGCCCATGCATTTGCTTTTATCATCAGACCTGACACTTTGCAACTCAGACAAACGAATAATTAAACTAAAATATAAATGCAAATATTTGCATTAAGTGTAAAATGTTAAAAATGTTAGTGTTTTAATGTTAATGTTCAGATAATAACTTTCACGTTACTTGGTAAATTCTATCACTAATTAAAGATGTAATCAGTCTGTTTTCACTCGTTATAATTTAAACACCAAAAACATGATAATTGATTCAATTGAATATGAGCTACAATTTATAGGCTATAGGCTATTCCACATGCATGAAGAGGTTGAATTCCATTCCCAGGAGCTCTAAAAGAATGCATCGACTTCAAATGATGAATGCAGCCAAGGAAAACGAGAAGAATGGAAAAATTGCTGGAAAGAAAGTGGAAAATAACACAGGTAAGACAAATAAAAGTATCCTAAACATTTACCTGTCAAACTGTTGGTCAGGCGAAGGTGACTGATTTTATTCAAAACAATTTATTTTAGGAAAAATATTATTCTAATTATTGCACTTAAGACTGATAGCACATGCAGCTCAAATAACAAAAAACTGGGAGAAACAAGCAAGTGATGTTCAAATGCATCTACGCGAGTGACGTCATTCCTTATGGTACAGCATAGACCAACGCTACTTTTGCGTCATCGAAGGGTAACGCCCCTTTTTGGGGGAAAACAAACGGATTCCTCTGAGAACAGAACTCGCTCTTGGTCTGCAAAGTTTCTTGATAGCAAAAATGGCACAAACATACACACTCTCTTTGCCGGCCGAGGACCGTGAGCGGTATTTAAAGAAGAAGCTAACGTTAGAGAGGTGTCCCTTTGAAATGGTCGAAAACTGGATTAATGACCCCACGCAGTGGCCAAATATGGACTATTCAGACATCTACACACTCATATTCAGTCATTAACACACTCACAGTATGCCAAACTAGACGATGAGGCCATGTCACTTGGATCATATTTAACTTGATTTAAGCTATTGATATAGTTTTGTTGTCGACTAGCTATACTAGTTAGAAAGACGAAGCTGCTAGCAGCTACGCGATTAGCTCTCGCTAGGCACGCTACCTTGGCTGTTAACTGATTTTACTGTTGAAATAGTGGCAGGCTAGGACTAAAGTGGACTTGGCTGCTTTCTGCTTGTGTCTAGAGTGCTAGGACTCTGAAAGTTGTAAAAAGGTTTACATTGTATGGCAAAATATGTAGCGTTGGTCTATATAATCCTAACAAATTATATCTCTATTCTGCGTTCACTTGCAAAACTTTTGAATTGCCCGAGAAAGTTTTATTCGGTCATAAAATTTCTACGAAAAATTTCCCCAGAGAAACTTTGGAGAATGAAATAAAGAGCTGGGAGGAAATATATAGCCTATATCAACACAGAAGTTATGCAAGTAAACGCAAAAACTATTATAGCCTAATCTTTCCTGGCATATCATCTTTTCCCATCACTTTAGGTTTGGTTAACATCTTTAATATATCATTTCACAAGCTATCTTGAACGAACAGAGGCATGGTCTGAGATAATAATGTATTTACCGGTGTTGAATTTTCGGAAGATGAAGTAAATCATTTCTTCACCAAAATACAAACCGCCACAATGGAACATCCCTCATGGCCTCATCGTCTAGTTTGTCATACTGTGAGTGTGTTAATGACAAAAAAAATAGGCTACATTTTGGTGATTCCACGAGATAGTGGTAGATGTCTGAATAGTCCATATTTGGCCACTGCGTGGGGTCATTAATCAAGTTTTCGACCATTTCAAAGGGACACCTCTGTAACCCCGTATCCGTTTGTTTTCCCCCAAAAAGGGGCGTTACCCTTCGATGACGCAAAAGTAGCGTTTGTCTATGCATGTATCCATGTATCCATGGCAACGCTCAGCTGCATAGTGACAGTTAACGGTCCTCCTCAGACGCAGCCTTGTGTTTTCTCTTTCGTCTGTCTAAAGGGTATTTTTAATTTTTAAATAAGTATACATTAGTTTCCGTAAGCACTGTCCATCTTTAAATTATATGAAAATGTTACCTTTTAAAACGTTTGCTGAAGTTGTCCGCCATGTAACTACCGCTGATAACCGTTATGCTAACACTACGAAGCTAACGTTATGTGTTAAGCTGAAATGAGACAACGTTATAGTTCACATATATGGATATATAGACATATAAAATCATAACACCACGGAATGTGTTCATTTTGTTGTTTTAGGTAGATGCCCAGGGGAAGAATTGCCATCAGACTAACCCCACAGCTGACCGACAAACACACACACACAGCTGCCAGCGCGTTTGAAGACACACACACACACACACACACACACACACACACACACACACACACACACACACACACACACACACACACACACACACACACACACACACACACACACACACACACAGAAAGAGCACAACACCTTTACAATTGTTCAAATGAAATAAATGTACTTTGTTCCTTACAACGTGTCTGTTTTCTTTGGTTAGCCAGAAGTAAAATAAAATAAAATTATATCTTGAATGTCCAGAGGACGTCTTCGCGAAAGTCCGCGGGACATCAAGCGGACCCTACACGGGGGCGCCCAGGGGGACGTTCGTACAGGCCATTCAGGGGACGTTCTGGGGACCTTTTTTTATTAGCTGGGATTAAGCTCCGTCTAAGCCTCGTATTAGCTTCGTATTTCTTTCTGTTTTGAACCATCATTTACTATCATTTCTAGTTGTTTATACTACTGAATACAGCTTACCCAACATCTCAGATTAACCTGACATCGCTAGCTTCCGTTATTGTTTGCACAACACGCTAGTAACTCGCTAGCCTTTTAACGGGCAACCCGTGCGCTCAGTTATTCATTTATTTATTTTTCTCTATTGCGTCCCCCCCTTTGAGTTCATATACGGGTGGTGATGGCGCAGTGGATAAGACACATGCCTTTGGTGTGAGAGACCCGGGTTCGAATCTACTGTGAGACACCAATGTGTCCCTGAGCAAGACACTTAACCCCTAGTTGCTCCAGAGGCGTGTGACCTCTGACATATATAGCAATTGTAAGTCGCTTTGGATAAAAGCGTCAGCTAAATGAGATAAATGCAAGGAGACAGTCAGGCTGACGGAGAAGATTTCAGAACTGGAGACACGCATCCAAACTCTAATTGAGGATAGAAAGAGTGCTAAAGCTTTAGATACTATTTTGGATGCGCCTAGCATAGTGAACCCTTTACATGATTCGGTTCCAACTGAAGTAGAGCCCATGCAGCAGGGCAGATGGGGCACAGTGAGGGATTGCTAGTAGCGAATAAAAAAAACACTCTTCCGTTCCGATTACCATAACAAATCGATTTGCCCCACTCAGTGAAACAGCCACTGAGAATTCTGTTGATTGTGCCCTGGTAATTGGTGATTCGATCACACGGAACGTGAAAATAGGGACACCAGCCAACATAGTCACATGTTTGCCGGGAGCCAGAGCGCCTGACATCAAAGCAAATTTAAAAGTGCTGGCTAATGCTAATCGTAAATTCTCTAAGATCATTATTATCATGGCGATTTTAATATACACATAGATAATGAAAAAGATGGATTGGGATTGGCATTTAAAGACATTGTAAACTCAATTGGAGTTAGACAACACGTGTCAGGACCTACTCATTGTCGTAATCATACTCTAGATCTAATATTATCACATGGAATAGATGTTGATGCCGTTGAAATACTCCAGCAGAGCGATGACATCTCAGATCATTATCTAGTCTCATGTAAATTACATTTAGCCAAGGCTGCAGAGCCGACTCTGTGTTATAAATATGTTAAACCTATAACTTCTGCCACTAAAAATTGCTTTATCAATAATCTTACTAATCAGTTTCACCATCTCAGCATCCCAGAGAGCTTAGAAGAACTCGATATTGCAACAGAAACTTTTAACTCTCTCTTTTCCCGCACTTTAGACACAGTTGCTCTGTTGCGCTTAAAGAAGATTAACGAAAATAGTCCAACGCCGTGGTACAACGAGCACACTCAGGCCCTTAAGAGAGCAGCCAGAAAAATGGAGCGCAACTGGAAGAAAACAAAACTAGAGGTATTTCGGATTTCATGGAAGGAGAGCTCGATTGCTTACAGAGAGGCTGGAACGAAAATGAAAGCTTCAAGCCCAGAAGTGCCCAAGCAACACAGCAGTAATGACTTTATGAACTTCTTCACTTATAAGTTCGATAATATCAGGGAGAAAATTATAACTATGCAACCGTCTACTACAGTATCGCATCAGGGAGTGCATTATAGTCTCCCTGAGGAAAAATGTTATTAATTTGTTGCTATAGGAGAGGAAGAATTTTGCAAATTCGTTAATTCATCTTAATCGACAACTTGTATGTTAGACCCTATACCGACTAAGCTACTGAAAGAGATGCTTCCAGATGTCATAGATCCTCTTCTAAATATCATTAATTCGTCTTTGTTTCTAGGATACGTACAAAAAAACCTTTAAGCTGGCTATGATTAAACCGCTTGTTAAAAAAACACAACTTGATCCTACAAAATTAGTCAATTACAGGCCGATCTCAAATCTGCCTTTTTTGTCAAAGATATTAGAAAAGGCAGTATCCTCACAACTGTGTTCCTTTCTTGAAAGAAATGGTATCTGCGAGGATTTCCAGTCAGGATATAGACCGCACCATAGCACTGAGACAGCTCTCATTAAAGTCACAAATGATTTGCTTTTATCATCTGATCGTGGCTGTATCTCTCTATTAGTGTTACTTGATCTTAGTGCTGCATTTGACACCATCGACCACAACATTCTATTAAATAGACTGGAAAACTATGTTGGCATTAGTGGAATTTCACTAGCATGGTTTAAATCACACTTATCTGACCGTTATCAGTTTGTAGCAGTAAATGAAGAGATGTCTTATCACACTGAACCGATCACAGGTTCAGTATGGTGTACCACAAGGCTCAGTACAAGGACCGCTGCTGTACACTCTGTACATGCTACCATTAGGAGATATCATTAGGAAACATGGAATTAGCTTTAAAAAATAATAATAATAATAATTTGTTATGCCGATGATACTTAGCTGTATATTTCTTCACGCCATGACGAAACTTACCAGTTCACAAAATTATCGGAATGCATAGCTGATGTAAAAAATTGGAGGACTAGTAATTTCCTACTACTAAATTCTGAAAAAACAGAGATTCTAATTATTGGACAAAAAACTTCCACACGCAATAACCTAGAATACTGTCTAACACTTGACGGCTGCTCTGTTAAGTCTTCGTCGTCAGTTAGGAACCTGGGTGTGCTCTATGATACCAATCTCTCATTTGAAAGTCACGTGTCTAGTATCTGTAAAAGCGCATTTTTCCATCTTAAAAATATATCTAAATTACGCAAAATGCTCTCATTGACAAATGCGGAACAATTAGTTCATGCGTTCATGACATCAAGGCTAGATTATTGTAATGCTCTACTGGGTGGTTGCCCTGTACGCTTAATAAACAAACTACAGCTAGTTCAAAACGCAGCCGCTAGAGTTCTTACCAGAACCTGGAAGTACGACCATAGTAACCCAGTTCTGTCAACACTGCATTGGCTGCCTATTAAACATCGTATAAATTTTAAAATATTGCTGATTACTTACAAAGCACTAAATGGATTAGCTCCGCAGTACTTGAGCGAGCTCTTAACGCATTATAGTCCTTCACGTCCATTGTGATCTCAAAATTCCGGCCAGTTAATAATGACTAGAATATCTAAATCGACTGCTGGCTGTAGATCCTTTTCCTATTTAGCACCAAAATTTTGGAACAGTCTTCCTAACATTGTCCGGGAAGCAGACACAGTCTGTCAGTTCAAAGCTAGATTAAAAACACATCTCTTTGACCTAGCATTCACATAACACTCTATAGACTTCTATAATTCAATATTAGGCTGCTTAGATTAGGTCAGCCGGAACTGGGAATACTTCCCTCAAATCCTGATGTACTCGTTACATCATAAGAAGAGTGGCATCTACGCTAATTTTAGTGTCTTTGTTTATCCCGAGGTTTTCCCGCAGCCTGCCGGATCCAGGCCGTTTCCAGATCTGACTAGGACTTTCGCCTGGACCCGATGACAATGCAATGCTGAAGTGCCAACTAGCCTCTCCCTATGGAGGATCCCTATACCACTCTACAGATAAAGCATTGTGGGAAAATTCGGTTCGCGTACCTAACCCGAAGTGATAAAATAAAATAAAATTCTGTATCAAATTTATAGGCAAGACAAGTAGTTTGTTTAGGCATGGTTTGTGGGGAATTACAGACTTGCTCACATATGTTCAAATGCACATAATTATGGAATCAGTTCTTAATGCGCATGTGAACGCCATCAGCGTCTATCACAGGTTCGCGTTTAAAGTCGGTTTAGAGAGAACGGTGTCGTCTTAGCGGCCACTAATTTAATAACAAATTATAATTTCAACGGAAGTGAATCAATGAAAACTAACTTTAGCTTGAAAGTAACATTATTCAAGAACCGCTATAAAGCCAAAACTATCTCTGTTACCTTAAATTATATGTTTATCTCTGTAAAGCTGCTTTGAAACAATCTACATTGTTAAAAGCGCTATATAAATGAAGATGACTTGACTATTATTTCTAGTGAGTAAATCAGCCATTTAAACTTTAAATGAAAATATGATGATAAAAATCGTTAAAAACTATTCTTACTCTAGTGTCTCCAGTTTATAATGTGGATCATCCTTCAGATCCTTCAGCAGCTTCACTGAGTCTCCTAGTTTATTATCTGACAGATCCAGTTGTCTCAGGTGTGAGGGGTTTGATCTCAGAGCTGAAGCCAGAGCAATACAACCTTCATCTGTGACTCCACACTCCCTCAACCTGTAGAGAACAATGACACACATTAAGCCTATATCCAGAGATAAACATAACACTTAAACAATAAATAACATAATGCTGTCAATATAAAATAGAAATATAGAAATACTCATTAGTTCATGTTGTTAAAATACATCAGTTAGGATTAGGGGATTGAATAAACAGTTTGTAGAGTAGAAAAATCATTATTTCTATGGAAAGTCTCCATAAAACATGGAAACCCAACGTGTGTGTGTGTGTGTGTGTGTGTGTGTGTGTGTGTGTGTGTGTGTTAGGGCTGGGAGAAAAAAATGTATTCACCAAATGGCGATTTTTTTTATTTACGATTTTAAAATTTATTTATTTTTATTCCAGAATCGATATTCATTTAAATTAAATTGCTTTAGATTTGAAGTTAGTTTTGAAGTCAGAACTAAGCTACTCTTGTTCCAACAGAGGATGAAATGTGTCGTTATCTTTGAGTGTCCTAATATCACTTTCAAGTGGACGCGTGGAAGCGGCGTGAGACTGAATCAGTGTTGCCAGACCTACAATAATTATCGTATTTGTAGATATATTTGACCACTGTACGATGTATGATCAATAATGAAAAAAATCCCATAATGTACAATAGTTTCAGAATTGTGTGACACTTCAAATGATGGTCGTTGTAATCTAGGGATGCTCCGATCGATCGGCCGGAGATCGTTATCGGCTGATAATCACATTTTATGACTCGATCGGTACTCACTAAACTTGGCCAATCTCAGAAACCCATCACAATATGATGCAGTGTGTATAGCTGCAGACGTTTTGGATGAAAAGAGGAGTAGACTGTCTTCCCAAAATGCAGAAAAATTGGAGAGCGTCTTTATGAAGACTAAGGCTCGCTCAGAACGGCCACACAGTGACAGCTGGTCAGAAAATATGTGAAATAAGTAGGGGTGTCCGTGCACGACTAAAGCTTTTTTCTAGTCGACTAGTAGTAGGCTAGTTAATTTAAGCCATTAGTCTAATCGCATATTTATATGAATTTAATTACTTAAATATATGGGAGCAAATACCAAACCATAATGAGGGTTGTGGTAATATATTGCCTATTCCGCATCTCAAGCGCATTCATAAAACTTGCCACAGAGAACTGGCAAAAGTAATGATTATGCAGCATGAAACATTTTAATGGTTTATTAATAAACTAGTGTTTTCTGGCTGCAAAGATAAAGGCAATGTTGACTCGCCATCTTCTCAGTAGTGAACGCGCCTATAGAGAGAAATGCACACTTCATACGGATTAGCCTACATAAGCAGAGAGTAGCTCGTTTCTTTTCGATTTGAATTGGTTTTTTTTTTAAAGTAGACATTTAAAGCGTTCTATACGTTCTCAGGTCTGTGAAGCAAGTAGCTTATACGCTGAGTTTCGGTTCATTAATGAGACAAGCTCCAGTTCTCGCGTCGGCGCCTCCGTGTTCTGATATTGTCTGCTATATTTGCTTCTTATTTATTAAATCCAGGCAATTGGTTGATGAAACATTGATTTAAATTAAGATACAATTTATACAAAACGAAATTCACTTTAAAGAATGGCTTTCTATACAACAATGCCTTGGACTACCAACCCGAAACTGCTGCCGCGATTTACACTATTGGATGTTAATATCCAATATAGGATATGTATATGATAAATGAGCTTTGAATGAAATGAAGCTTTCACAGACCCAATGGCCACCAAAGCGCTTTACAAATTTGCCTCACATTCATGTGTTGGTGCTGCCGCTGACCCAGAGAGAGTTGTCATGAAACAGCTTCACAAAAGTGTTGCCTTGGCTTTTGGCTTGCTTAGTTGGGGACATTTAATATTCAATAATATTATTTATCTGCCTTACTTAAGGTGGACGTTGACGCAATTTTCTTTTAGAAACAAACTCTGTTACATTATTTTCATGTTATCACTGTGAAGCTGCTTTGATACAATCTGTATTGTAAAAAGCGCTATATAAATAAAGGTGACTTGACTTGACTTGACAAAAGGTATTTTAAACCTCATAATAGTATCATTATTTCTGTGATACAATAGTTCAAACTATAGAAGTACTGGGATAAAAGTTTAAAATTCATATATATACACTGATGTCTACGGTAGCTGTGATGATGCGGCTGAAGTAGCAGGAGGCCAAATGCAGCACACTGTATTAAACAAACTCCAGACAAGACAAAGACTCAGACTAGGAAACAGAACAATCAACATTACAACATCAAGAACTCACAAAGACTGAACTAGACACAGGGCTTAAATACACAGGCAAACAAGCTAAACAAGATAACAAGGGGGCGTGGTTAATCTGAAACACCTGGGGAGACTATTAGACATAACATCATAACATGTCCAGGGACAGCGGGTGGAAATTAGCATTTTTTGCTATAACCTGGCACATGACATCTCTTCTTTTTTAGACTAATGTTTTTTTGTGCATTGTCCCTGATCAAATAAAGAAATAAACTAAACTAAAACAGGGGACCACTGAACATGAAAAGACAGGGGAACACATGACAGACAAGAACAAGACACAAAACCAACACCGTGACAGGTACAGTAGCGATCACAATAGAGTAAATCAGCTTTTGTTAGAAACTTGGCGTGAGAGAGAGAGAGAGAGAGAGAGAGAGAGAGAGAGAGAGAGAGAGAGAGAGAGAGAGAGAGAGAGAGAGAGAGAGAGAGAGAGAGAGAGAGAGAGAGAGAGAGAGAGAGAGAGAGAGAGAGAGAGAGAGAGAGAGAGAGAATTCCATGAGAGATGGTCACGAATTGAGCTCCAGATAAATTGCAAGAAAAATAAGATTTTTTTGCAAACAAGTTAAAGAAAATAGAGGATTCATCATACATCAACATCTAGGCATATAATTTGTTGAGTCTGGACATGTTTTTTTTTTTTTTTCATCTGAGGAAAAGTTCAAGAGAAGCTGACCCTCTGCAGAAGAGGATATTCATGTTGGAAAGGATAACATCAAGCAACAAACAACAACAACAACTATAAGAACACTTGCAGGAAAAGAGAGGTAAAGACATTTTAAATAGACAGTGCTATTTATCTCTCTTTGGTCTTTTGCCTGATTTTTGTTTGAAAGACACACACACACACACACACACACACACACACACACACACACACACACACACACACACACACACACACACACACCCGGGGGTCAGGCCTCAAAGAGATCGCTATCTCCTCAGAGCCAGGCCAGGCGGCCAGAAAACTCTCTCCAAAATGCACACACATAAACAGACATTCCTTCATTGAAATCTGTAACTTGACTAATTCTGAAAAGAATACGATATCTTCCTGCATACCCATGTGTTTTATTGTCATTTTAGTGTAATCATGACTTCTCTAGATGTGTTAGACAAACTCTGAATGCCTATATTCATGCATATGAATGTAAATTTGCTTTCCTTTCTTGTTTGTACGCCTTGCGTGGTATCATTGGAATCCTCGCGGCTTCCTCCAGTCAAAAATGCATCTTAAGTTATGATAGAATGTATTATACTATACTTTCCATTCTTGAGTGTAGAAATGATGCGCGTCATGACTCTGACCACCCTTGTCATAAAACATGCCAAACATGCAAATGAACGCCTTGACAAGACAAAGAGTTATAAAATCCCTCCAAAGGGGGCAGTTTCCCATTGGCTATCACACCTCCAGAGGGTTTGACATCTTCATGCTTTAAAATCACTGATCACCAAGATCAGCTCTCTCTTACCTCTTTCGGATCACCATGTAACTCCATCGTGATCCTCCTCCAGGGATCTTTTTCTTTTGTTTGTTTAAGTTTTTCTTTTTCCTTTTGACTTTGTTCATTTCCCCAGACGGGTAAATGAACTTAGCCTGAATTGTTTCTTTGGTAATTTACGTCCGAGACCTTTAAACCTTCGTTTGAAAGTGCGCGCTCCGGACCCATCCGCAGGCCACGTGACGCTCCCACGAAACACACATCTACATGCCTTCGAAGCAGCCACTGTGATCCTTACGGATCTTCTCTCTCTCTCTCTCTCTCTCTCTCTCTCTCTCTCTCTCTCTCTCTCTCTCTCACTCACTCATCACTCCCTGTTTCTTTCATTTCAATCTCTTTCCGTGTTTTGTCCGTTATCTGTTTGTATATACATGTACCCATGTAACGTTGGTAACTGTAACGTAGTTTTCATTTATTAAAATACATTATATTCATTTATTGATTCTGTCTCTTGCTCATATACAGGTCCCTTTAATGTACGATCCAAAGCTACGTGCTTCAAAAGTAGGAAATTACTTTAACTAGCAGGCTATCTTTGTAAAACCGGAAGGTTGTATTCATGGCCAGAAATCTCCTTTCCTGCGAATCTCTGAGATGATTTCGGGTGTGAGAATTGATAAAGATCACATGATCAGTTTGCTGGACAAACGGATTATCAGATCACAAATTAATTCCACAGGGACTATCCTTAGAGTTGATATATGATAGACCTAATTGATATATTAATATTTAATTATAATCCGTTTTGATTAAGTATTGATATACAATTGAGCTAATTTTAACCTGTCTGTAAAATATAGTCTACATATGCAATTAATTATAATCCTTTGTGGTTAATTGTCTAGGTACATATTTGAATGCAGATGCAGGGAAAATATTATCCCTTTTTGGGAGATTTAATAATGTAAAGATTATCTGGTTCAAACCCGTGTGGATAATTATTAATTATTGAATACATATTCCCCAAATTGACCAGAAATACTCTACAATCTACATCAAAGATCTGGCATCAGCGCTGGAGAGCTCTACTGTGCCGGCCTCACTCTACAGTACACACAGTCACGACTGGGCCCTGATCGTCAATCTGGACAAAACCAGAGTCATGGTTTTCCAGAAGAAGGCCAGATCTCAGGAACACAAAGACCAGTTCCTGTATAAAGGCCAGGTGCTGCAGCACAGCACTAGCTATAGCTATCTGAGTGTGTGTGTGTGTGTGTGTGTGTGTGTGTGCAGCACAGCACTAGCTATAGCTATCTGGGCATCGACATCAGCGCTTCGGTACGCTTCGGTCTGGCTGTTAAAACACTGAGTGAAAAGGCTCGGAGGGCTTTTTATGCTATACAATCACGATGTGGCCACTTAAAATTACCCATTAAAACCTGGATTATATAATTCAATAATAAAACCAAATCTAAAAGACACTCATGATCAATCACTAAAAGCAAGTTTTGACCTCCAAAATAAACTCCAAAATTACTCGACCTTCAATAGAACTACTAAATTGGCCAGTTATCTATTTATTAAACATTTTAAAGAAAGACAAATCCGCTCCAAATACAGATTAAGTGACCATGATCTAGAGATAGAGAGAAGACATAGACAAACATGGAGAGAGAGAGAGCAGAGGATCTGTAGACACTGTGATCTACAGCACATAGAGGATGAGGAACACTTTCTGCTCTTCTGTCCCAAATATACTAATATAAGAGAAACTTTTCTGCCCAGATTTGAAACCTTGATTCCATCATTCTTTGAACTAAGTGACACTGAACAAATGTCCTTCTTACTCAGAGAAACTATTCGGTTACTCACGTAACCACAGTTCCCTGAGTTAGGGAACGAGTATTGCGTAGCTATACGCAGTGGGGAAACTTCTTTTCCTAGTTTTACTGAAGCCTATATGTAAAGCGCATTTGCAGCTGCACAGCTAGCACATTGAGCGTCTGGCTCGCTCATAGGCTGTTCTGCGGCAACTGCACATCCAATGGCGCGGGCGCCTCTGACGTGCGACCAATGAGACAACTCTACGTCATTACACGTCAGAGCCCACCAAGGGGGCGTGGCCTCAGCCTATAATAGTCCCCAAATTCGCAATTATAGCAGGTTTAACGACTGAAGAGACAACTTGCCATGTTACTACAGTGCGGCCGGCTACGCAATACTCGTTCCCTAACTCTTTAACACTTTAAATAGATATTCATGATCAACACGATCACATGCTTTTTCTTGATCCAATGACAACACTCCTATATCATTCTTAATATTCTGATTGAATTAAATTATATCTATCACTAAGAAAAAACTATCTATAATAGATCTCTTAGGAATGCAATATGTTTGATCATTTTTGATCAACAAGTCTAGACGGTGCTTGAGTCTATTTGCTAAACACTTCGAAACAATCTTATAGTCCAGACACAAAAGAGATACTGGTCTCCAGTTTTTTAGCAGTCCAAGGTCTCCTTTTTTTGGAAGCAATGACAAAACTGCTCGACGACAACTTATTGGAAGTGAATTATTTTTTATACATTCTAAAATTACTTCATATAAATCTGGTCCTATTAAGTCCCAGAATTGTTGATAAAATACCACTGGTAATCCATCAATTCCAGGCGATCTGCCTTTAGATATTTGCTGCATGGCCTCTGTGAACTCTTGAAAGGTGAATAAATCATCCAGCGCTTGTTTTTGTTCTTCTCCAAGCTGAGGTAACTCTTTAAGCAAGTCTTCAGTACAGTCAATGTCACAGCTCTATATAGTTGTTTATAAAAGTCTCCTGCCAGTCTCCTCATTTCTGTAGGATCTGATATAACTGATCCGTCCGAACGACGAAGATGGCACATCAGCTTTTGTTGGACATGTTTTCTTTCAAAGTTAAAAAAGAAAGTACTTGGAGCATCCATTTCTTTTATGGAACAGTATCTTGATCTTATCAATGCTCCTTTTGCTTGCTCATGTAGGAGAAAACCCAGCTCTTGACTTTTCTTATTTAACCCATTACACTGTACAGCTTCATTATTATTTACAACTTGTCTTTCAATTAACTCAATGTCACTTTGTAAAGCTTTCACTGTTGCTTTCATTATAGTTGATGAGTGGAAAGTATAGTTTTGACAAAACATTTTTATATTTGCCTTGCCCACATCCCACCATTGGCCTAGGTTTTCAAATGAGTTTTTCTTCAATTTCCAAATATCCCAGAACAATTTAAATTTTTCACAAAAAGAGACATCCTGTAATAACTTAATGTTAAAAATCCAGTAATAATTAGATCTGGGTGTCTTCTTCAAATTAGCATCTAATATGACCATATGATGGTCTGAAAAACCATTAGGTCTAATAAAAGCCATTAGGTCTAATAAAAGTATTCATCACCTTATTGTTCCACGTCTTTTTTAAATAAAACCTATCCAATCTCGCTCCACTAATTCTATTATCAACCACTCTTAGCCATGTATACTGCTTTACTCCTTCATTTCTCATTCGTCATACATCTGTTAACTGGAATTCATTAATGACTTTTTTTAATGCATCACTTGACTTATTATGAGGCTCTTCCCCATTTTTTTCGATAACAAAGTCTGTTGTACAATTCCAATCACCACCAAGTATTAGACAAACACTATCATAATATTTTTCAAGCACTTTTCTTAATTCCATAAAAATATCAGCCTCTCTGGACCATTATTAGGAGAATAAATATTAAAAAATACAGATTCTATTCCTTTATACTCAATTTGTGTTAATAGTAATCTTCCTTTAACAATTTCTTCTACCTTTAAAATATTCACAATTTCAGAAAATAAAATAGTTATCCCCAGCACTATTTGTTGTGCCATTTCCTTTCCCCCATAATCCCCATTCAACATCATTATCAGTGTCTGTGTGTGTTTCTTGTAAAAAAACAAACATTAACCTTTTCAAGTTTTAGAAATTCTGAAATCTGTGCTAATTTATTCTTGTCCCTACCTGTATTCATATTTAATGATCCTACTCTCCACCCATCCATATAAAGAAATAAGAAAAAGACAGAAACTGAAAAGAAAAAGCACAGAGTAAAGAACACCACTTGTGATTTGTTCATACAGTGATGTGAATAAGTTAGGACACCCATGCTAAAGTTGCCTAAAAAGAGGAATAAAAAATAATCTTTTGGAAATTGATCTTAATGCCTTAATTAGAAAAATGAGGAAAAATCCAATCTTTAAGGACACCAATTTTCTTTGCGAATGAATAATGTATCATAAATAAATAAATGTTCTTCCTTAAAATACAGGGTGCATAAGTCAGGACACCCCTATGTTAAATTCCCATAGAGCCAGGCAGATTTTTATTTTTTAAGGCCAGTTATTTCATGGATCCAGCATAATATGCATCCTGATAAAGTTCCCTTGGCCTTTGGAATTAAAATATCCCACATCATCACACACCCTTCACCATATCTAGAGATTGGCATGGGGTACTTTCCATAAGATCATCTTTCAATGCAAATCAAACCAGCTATTAGGCTAACTGAAATAAAACCATGCCAATCTCTAGATATGGTGAAGGGTGTGTGATGATGTGGGGCTTTTTTAATTCCAAAGGCCAAGGGAACTTTATCAGAATGCATATTATCCCGGATCCATGAAATAACGCCTTAAAAAATAAAAATCTGCCTGGCTCTATGGGAATTTAACATAGGGGTGTCCTGACTTATGCACCCTGTATTTTAAGGAAGAACATTTATTTATTTATTTATTCATTCACAAAGAAAATTGGTGTCTTTAAAGGTTGGATTTATCCTCATTTTTTTAATTAAAGCATTAAGATCAATTTCCAAAAGATGATTTTTTATTCCTCTTTTTAGGCAACTTTAGCATGGGTGTCCTAACTTATTCACATCACTGTATCTATTTTTTCTCCTCAATTTCGTTACCATCTTTTTCAGCCGGAATCTTTTCTTTTTATCCAAAGCTTCATAGCTCACTTTTTTTTTGCAGGGACAACACTGATATTATAAATGTGTCCACATCTGGAATAAAATCTTCTACTTCTACAAACCTTACCACATGTTGTATCCAGAAAGTCATTCATTTCCTCTAAAGAGTACGTGTCTTCCATCACTTGTGACCCAATGTCCGAAAACTCAGAAAGTGTATCTTCCTCTCTCATTTCTGCATCACCTATGTTCATCACCAACGCCATTTTCTCCACTACTTGCAACATTTTCCATATCTTCACTCCTTACATTGTTTACAACCGTTCCTGTTATTTCATTATTCACAATCGCACTTTCCTCAATTTGGTTGTCATTTTCTTCATTTAATTCAACTGCTTCCTCAGCTCCCTGGGTCTCATCTACCCCTATAACTTCCTCAGCTCCCTGGGTCTCATCTACCCCTATAACTTCCTCAGCTCCCTGAGGCTCATTCTCTTCCACATCTACAGACACGTTTTCAAGATCATCCACAGGATCAACCTCATCAGTGTGTCTAGCGGCTTCTTCAGCAGCTTGAGCTTTATGTGGGCATGCTAGCCGCTTATGCCCAACATCTCCACGCTCAAAATATTTCATGTTTCCAGTATTTGCGTAAACCATATACGCTCTTCCCTCATCCCAAACTTTAAAAGACACATCTAACTCCTGTTCATTCAGGAACATAAAAACCTGTCTTCTAAACGACATTACGTGCTTTAGCGTTTCATTTCTACATCCGAGAGCAACGGTTGTAATTGCGCTAGCAAACTTACCATATCGCAAAAGCTCTCGTTCTATTTCCTGACTCTGGATGAAAAGCGGCACATTTTGAAACGGTCACTTTAATCGTTGGAGCAACCAGCGGCAAAACAGTAATAAAGTCTCCACTTACCACTATTCAACTGCTTATAAGACGATTTACTTGGTTCTCTTCTTTTACAAACACAACCACCACTTTGTTCATTCGCGAGGCAGATGAAATGTTTTGATACCCGATCTCCTGTCCAACTGCAAGTAACACTTCCTCCACATTCACCCCGTTCGCCGTCACACACTTGGCTCCATGGCGGAGGGATACAGGTGGCGTAAGGGACGCCATCCCGCTCCCAATCTGATCCTCAAAATACTCTTATCACTACAACAATACTTTTAATCAGGAAAATTGAAAAAAAGTTTTAGAAAAGGTTGAAACAAGCACACAATCACCCTTCCCTCGTGAGAACCCTCACACGCACCCAAATGCTCCCAGCATGCACCAAGAGAGAGAGAGAGAGAGAGAGAGAGAGAGAGAGAGAGAGAGAGAGAGAGAGAGAGAGAGAGAGAGAGAGAGTGTGTGAGCTTAATGTATTTGTAAATACATCTCTTAATATGAATGTAATTAATGTCCAATAAAGGCTGTATTAAAGCACTTAATGAAATTTTCAGATTTTCCGTTACCTAATCTAAAGCGAGAACTATTTATGGTTAATACGTTGTTAACAAAGCATTATCTAACTCTTTACATAAGAGCTAATTAAACAATAATACTTTATTAATTACAGTGACAGTGACTATATTTGTATATAGTCTCTTAATACATTAACTACAGCTTATAAACTATTATATACTATTCATTAACTATAAACTAATAGTTTGCAAATGATTTATAAGCGCTGTGTTACTGTATACTTGTGATAAAGAGTCACCATTATTTCAAACTGGTCGCATTAAGTGTAATTGTTCCTTTAGATGGAGTGATTCTTCTTTTTCAAGTATAACACAAAATAAACAAAGTAAAGATAAATTTGACTGATACCATTATTATTATTTTTTTAAGATTTCTATAGATATGGTGATATATTCTTATTGTGTGTTATTTTTGCCATGATAATCATGTAGTGATAAATCTGATATGGTGACAGCCCTGGTTCAGGTGAAACACACACTGCTTCCCTCTTTTCAGCTGCACACACACATTTTGAGGAAATGCTCAAATTTTTGCAAGGGTCTATTTGCACAAGCATTACAAGGCAAGTTGATTTATACCAAACATTTGTGCTTTAAAAACCCTCTTCACGGTAACCTGCATCTGATGTCTGGTTTGTAGCTCGTCCGGTTTATTTAACTGTTGGTTTTACTTTCTTTTGTGGGATAATAATATAGTAAGATGTAAATGTTCCTCTTCAGGGAGACTCCTCACCGCTGCCTTCTACCGCCGGCAGGATCTGACGGTTCAAGCAGGAATCTGTCGCTGAACCACCGGATGGGGCTTACGCCAAACATATATTATATACACTATCTACTGTACATATTAATCCTTATTCACCCCGAGTCTTTACAGTAGAGATGATCTTACCCCAGTGTATCCAGTTTACAGTGAGGATCCTGCAGTAGAGCAGAAAGCTGCTTGATTCCTGAATCTCCTACTTTATTCACAGACAGATCCAGATTTCTCAGGTGTGAGGGGTTTGATCTCAGAGCTGAAGCCAGAGCAATACAACCTTCATCTGTGACTGCACAATCCCACAACCTGTAGAGAACAATGGCACACATTAAGCCTATATCCAGAGATAAACATGACCACTTGAAAAAACAAAAACATAATGCTGTAAATATGAAATGTATGGAAATACTCATCAGTTCACTTTGTTAAAATACATCAGTTAGGATTGGGGGATTGAATATACAGTTATACAATGTACATTATGAAATTAATTGTTTCTATGGAAAGTCCCCATAAAACATGGAACTCCAACGTGTGTGTGTGTGTGTGTGTGCTTAATGTATTTGTAAACATTTTAAGGAACATGTGTGTGTGTTAGGGCTGGGGAAAAAAAATTCTCCAAACTATTGCAATATTTTTGTTTACTGTTTTAAAATAGATTTTTCTTATTCCAGAATCGATATTGATTCAAATTAAATTGCTGTATTTTTGTCCTTGCTTATAGACGAGGTTGACAGAAACTAGCTACTCTTGTTCCGTGTCGCAATATTACTTTCAAATGGACGTGTGGACGCGGTGTGAGACTGAACGCACTGAAAAGCCCTCGCGCTACTCATATGCTGAGAGAGAGATAAGACAGTAGAGCGGCACGATTCATCTTTAAAATACCGTGATCTCCATTCAAACACCCACAAGATCTTCTTCCAATTCCTCTGTCTATTAAACCTTTGACAAAATCATATCGCAACATTTTAAATCTATGTTGGCAATGCCGCTGACCCAGAGAGAGTTGTCATGAACAGGCTTCGCAAAAGGTCTTTTCAGCCTCATAATTGTATCATTATTTCTGTGATACAATATTTAAAATTATCATAGAAGTACTGGAATAAAAGTTTAAAGCTCAAATATAAACCCTGATGTCTACGGTAGCGATCACAATAGAGTAAATCAGCTTTTGTTAGAAACTTGCCATTTAAAATAACACATTTATCAATTACATTGTTTTGCCACTAGGTTGCAACAAGTGAATGTTTAAAAATGTATTTGTTATTGAATTATTTATTCCAGAGAATGTAGTACTGTATGATGCTTCTGAAATAAAACTCAGAAAGATGATGAATTGTTTTGTTAAATACGACTCATCTTATTTATCATGTACAGTCTGTATAAGTGTATGATTTAACTTTTCCCCATAGTCTTGTGTTAAAAACAAATCACAATACATTGCAATATCGAATCGCAATATTGAAGAATCGCAATTCTTAAAAATCGCAATACATATCGTATCGGCACCCAATTATTTGTATATAGTCTCTTAATAAATTAACTACAGCTTATATGTAAGCAATAAGGTACGAGAGGCTGTATCGTGAATAAGTCACAATAATAGTCAAGAAGATATATTGTATGCACTATCTACTCTAAATATAAATCCTTATTCACTCCGAGTCTTTATGGTAGAAATGATCTTACCCCAGTGTCTTCAGTTTACAGTGAGGATCCTGCAGTAGAGCAGAAAGCTGCTTGATTCCTGAATCTCCTACTTTATTCTCAGACAGATCCAGTTCTCTCAGGTGTGAGGGGTTTGATCTCAGAGCTGAAGCCAGAGCAGCACAACCTTCATCTGTGACCCAACAATAATCCAACCTGTAGAGAACAATGACCCACATTAAGCCTATATCCAGAGATAAACATAACACTTAAACAATAAATAACATAATGCTGTCAATATGAAATGTATAGAAATACTCATCAGTTCACTTTGTTAAAATACATCAGTTAGGATTAGGGGATTGAATATATAGTTTGTACAGTATGAAAATATTTTTTCTATGGAAAGTCCCCATAAAACATGGAAATCCAACATGTGTGTGTGTGCTTAATGTATTGGTAAACATTTTAAGGAATATGTGTGTGTGTTAGGGCTGGGAAAAAATCAATTCACCAAACTATCGCAATATTTTTGTTTACTGTTTTAAAATAGATTTTTCTTATTCCAGAATCGATATTTGTTCAAATTGAATTGCTTTATTTTTGTCCTTGCTTATAGACGAGGTCGACAGAAGTTAGACACTCTTGTTCCAACAGAGGATGAAATCTATGAGTGTCGTAATATCACTTTCAAGTGGACATGTGGAAGCGGCGTCAGACTGAATGCACTGAAAAGCCTTCGCGCTTCTCATATGCTGAGAGAGAGATAAGACAGTAGAGCGGCACGATTCATCTTTACAGTACTGTGATCTCCATTCAAACACCCACACAATCTTCTTCCAATTCCTCTGTCTATTAAACCTTTGACAAAATCATATCGCAACATTTTAAATATGACGGCGCTGCTGCTGACCCAGAGAGAGTTGTCATGAAACAGCTTCACAAAAGGTATTTTAAACCAAATAATTTATCATTATTTCTGTGATACAATAGTTCAAATTATCATGGAAGTACTGGGATAAAAGTTTAAAGTTTAAATTTAAACACTGATGTCTACAGTAGCGATCACAATAGAGTAAATCAGTTCCCTTTCAAGGGAACTCGAGCTGCGTCAAACGCTGTGGGAACGCCCCTGCGTTGTGCGTCATGAAGCACGTATGGAATCAGCCCAATGGAGAGATGGAACGTCTTAGGCGGGTGACGTCATCGACCAGGAAACTATAAAGCACCCCATAAACACAAGCGCAACAGCTTTCTGTGCCTTCAGTCGCACTATATGTGAATATGTCCCTGTGTGAATATTGTCTGTCTTTACATACTCTGCACCACACAAACAATTTATATATATATATATATATATATATTAAGAGAGATATGGCGAATGAACAGCAGTTTAGGAAGTGTGTCCCTCCCTGCTCGCGTTATTTTACGAGTGGGGATACACACGTTCTTTGTGTTGTTTGTTTGGGAGTGCAGCATGCCCAGTCAGCTCTCGAGGGAGCTGATTGTGAGCATTGCGAGCGTCTACCATTAAGGACGCTCCGCTCCCGCCGGGCGTTCTTCGAGGAGAGCGGTTCGGTGCGCTCTCCCCGCGGTTCGGGTCCCGCTCTTGCCGAGGCAGAGCGACGTCGCGTATCGTGGGGATCGCAGATGGATCTCTCAGCGGGGTTAGAGAGGGGCTCTGCCTTATCTCTCCCTTCACCTGTGAGATCCAGTGCCTCAGTCCCGTTTTCGGAAGCACGCGCTGCTGTTTCTTCCGCTCGGGCTGAGGCACCAGTTATAAATGAGGGAGATGTGGAGGATTCGCCACCTTACACTCCCGAAAGTGATGAGCTAGTGGAGGTATTAACAAGAGCTGTAGAAAAACTCAGCATTGTATGGCCAGTGACTAGACAGGAGTCTGTTTCTAAATCAAAATTAGATGAGAGTTTTTTGCCGTCACGAGTGCAACCTCCACGCCGGTGCTGGCCGTTTTTTCCACACAGAGGTGTCGAAATCGTGGAAAAAAACGGTGTCATATAGAGTGTTTAGTCCCCAGACTTCAACATATTCTAATATTGTGGGGGCAAAATCATATGGTTATTCGGCTATGCCTCGCGTAGAAGAGACGCTTGCGAGTTTTCTCTCCCTCGAGGCTGCGTCATCTGTTAAGGCACCGGCATTACCCACCAAGCCTCTTAGAAATATTTCGGTTTTTGTGGGTAAAGCGTATTCGGCGGCGGGTCAGGCTGCGTCATGTCTGCATAGTATGTCTATTATGCAGGCATACCAGGCTGACCTGCTGAGGGACGTGAGTGAGAGTGAGGAGGTCAGTGCTGACGTGGTTCGCGAACTGCGTCAGGCTGCTGATTTATCCCTGCGCGCAACCAGAGAGTCGGCTAAGCTAGTGGATTGATCTATGGCAGCTCCGGTGGCCGCAGAAAGACATCTGTGGTTAAATCTGACAAATATAAAAGAAAAAGAAAAAGCTTTCCTTTTGGACACTCCTCTCTCCCCCCTGGGTTTATTTGGCGATGCTGTAAATTCTGTCATCGATAAATTCCAGGAGAAGGAAAAGCAAACAACAGCTTTTAAGAAATTTCTCCCTTTAAAAATTCATGTCCCTGGGGCTGCTGGGCGGGAGCAGCCCCGGCCGTCTGCGAGATCATAATATAGGGATCTCAGCCGAAATCTCCCAGTAATAGAACTGATCTGAGGACAGTTATATTAGCTAAGAAGGCTTCGGCTAAGAAGAAGTCCTGGCGCCACGGCGCGCAGGACACTGAGGGTGGACCCCACCGAGGTGGAAAGGTGTTCACCTCTTTCTACGGTGCCCATTCTTCCTCGGTGCCCTCAGGGGCCCGTTCTGCCAACCCCGGCTTCATGCCGGGGCGCAGACGGTCCCAGCGAGCGATTTCCCGAGGGACGCTCACTCCCTCTGAGGAGGGTTTCAGAGCGGTTAGACCAGTTGTTCCCTGCCGGTTTGCCGTTACAGGGCGCTGCGTTTGCTGCTCAAGTTACACCAGAGGCCAGTCTCGGGAGACTGGTACCCTTAGTAGAATTTCTGGCAGAGTGGAGAAGCCTTCCAAAAATATCTCATTGGGTCCTGCAGACAATAGAAAGGGATTATGCTATCCAATTCAGGTGTCGTCCACCAAGATTCAGAGGGGTTCTGCCTACAGTGGTGGGCCCCGAGCAGGCTCTGGTTATGGAACAAGAGGTGAAAGCACTCCTTCAAAAGGAGGCTATAGAACGGGTTCCTCCTCCCAGTGTGGAGTCAGGCTATTACAGCCGATATTTCATCGTTCCAAAATAGGATGGGGGGTTGCGTCCAATTTTAGACCTGTGCCTATTGAATCGCTCGGTAAGGAAGCCAAAATTCAAGATGCTCACTATCAAGCAGATCGTGTCACAAATCAGATCCGAGGACTGGTCTGTCACGATAGATCTAAGCGAGGCGTACTTCCACATTTCCATCCTTCCACAACACAGGAAGTTCCTGAGGTTCGCCTTCGGGGGCGAGGTGTACCAGCGCAGGGTTCTTCCATTTGGCCTAGCTTTATCTCCCCGCACTTTCACGAAATGCATGGACGCAGCAGTAGTGCCCCTGAGGCTTCAGGGTGTTCGTGTTCTCAATTACATCAACGATTGGTTGATTTTAGCTCAGACAGAGCAGATGGCGGTTCGACATTGAGATGTCGTTCTCGTTCATATCAGGAAGTTGGGGTTGAGGCTGAACTTAAAGAAAAGTGTATTATCTCCTCAGAAGACCACTTTTCTGGGTGTCGTTTGGGTTTCGGTTTCGATGCAGGTGCGACTCGCTCCGACCCGCATCGTTTCGATTCTCTCAGCTGTGAAACAAGTAAAGCTAGGCCAGCTACTTACTGTAAAAACAGTTTTAGAGACTGTCGGGTCTGATGGCAGCAGCGTCCGACGTTATACCTTGCGGCCTGTTGTACATGAGATCGCTACAGTGGTGGCTCAGGACCAAGGGATTCTCCCCGAGGGGAAATCCGCTCCGCACGGTCATAGTCACGCGGCGCTGCCTTCGTGCTCTGGTCATGTGGAAAGAAACTTGGTTCCTATTCAAAGGGCCTGTGATGGGGGCTCTTTGTCGTCGCGTAACACCAACGACGGATGCTTCCCTCACAGGGTGGGGGGCGGTCACGAGTGGTCGTCCAGCCCAAGGGCTGTCGCAGGACCATCATCTATCACGGCTTATAAATTGTCTAGAGATGTTGGTGGTGTTCCAGGCTCTGAAACACTTCCTAGCAGACCTGAGAGGTCATCATGTGTTAGTTCAGTCAGACAACACGTCGGTGGTCTCTTATATAAATCATCAGGGGGGCCTGCGGTTTCGCCGGCTTTACAAGTTGGCCCGTCAGATCCTCCTGTGGTCCCAAGGGAGGTTACTATTTCTGAGAGCAATGTATCTTCCTGGGTATTTGAATGTGGTAGCAGACTCCTTGTCGAGACAGGGGCCGAGGCCGGGGGATTGGAGACTCCATCCCGAGGTGGTGGGGCTCCTTTGGTTGAGTTTCGGTCGCGCCGAGGTGGACCTATTCGCTTCCAAGGAGACCACGCATTGTCATCTGTGGTTTTCCATCAGCCATCCAGCCCCTCTGGGGTTGGACGCTATGGTGCAGCCGTGGCCGAGGTCACGTCTGTTCGCCTTTCCCCCGATTGCTCTGCTACCTGGAGTTCTGGAGAGGGTTCGCCGGGACGGGGTCAGCCTACTATTAGTAGCCCCGTTCTGGCCGGCCCGAGTATGGTTTGCGGACCTGATTTCTCCCCTGGACGGCTCTCCGTTGGAGCTCCCGGTCAGGAGGGATCTACTCTCTCAGGCGGGCAGCATGATAATTCACCCCCGCCCAGTATTGTGGGCTTGGCCTCTGAGGGGGCCCAGCTCATGAACTCTGGTCTCTCAACCGAGGTTGTTGAGACCATTCTTCACTCCAGAGCTCCATCCACGAGGAAGCTTTATGCCTCGGAGTGGAAACTCTTCACTTCTTGGTGTGGAGAGCACCTGCAGGACCCAGTTAACTGCCCAGTGGGTGCAGTGCTGGAATTCCTGCAGGAGCACTTCTCCACAGGGCTATCCCCCTCCACACTAAAGGTGTATGTGGCGGCACTGGCTGCTTACCACGTCCCTTTCAGTGGAGTTTCTCTTGGGAGACACCCGCTTATAACTCGTTTCCTTCGTGGCACACTGAGGCTGAGGCCAGCAGTTCGTACGAGGGTGCCGGCCTGGGATCTGGCCATCGTATTAGAAGGTCTTTCCCTAGCTCCTCTTGAACCTATCGAAGGAGTTCCTGAGAAGTTTCTCACGTTTAAGACTATCTTTCTTCCTCACTAAAGAGAATCGGAGATTTGCAGGCTCTGTCGGTTTCACCCTCGTGCCTGGAATTTTCGCCTGGCATGGTTAAGGCTTTTCTGCATCCTAGACCAGGTTACGTTCCCAAGGTCCCTACTAATGTTGTTAGACCTACAGTTCTGCAGGCCTTTTGTCCTCCTCCATTTCTGTCGTCTGACCAGGAGAAACTTAATTTATTCTGCCCTGTTAGGGCGTTAGACGCCAGAACTGCCCTGTGGAGGAAGTCAGAACAACTATTTGTGTGCTTTGGGACACCCAAGAAGGGGTGTCCCGCGTCTAAACAGAGAATGAGCAAGTGGGTGGTCGAGGCTATCTCACTTGCCTATGAGTCGGCTGGTCAGCCTTCACCTTTGGCTGTACGAGCCCACTCTACCAGGAGTATGGCGGCTTCTAAAGCCTTACTGTCAGGAGTTTCCCTCAGTGACGTTTGTGATGCGGCTGGATGGTCTTCACCGCATACTTTCATTAAGTTTTACGACCTAGACTTAAGTTCTACCCCTGGGGCACAGGTGCTCTCGTCCTCTGTGCGCTAGTTCTCACATGGCGGTCGACTTAGTCCTATGGCGACGTGGGTATTAGCGTTCCCACAGCGTTTGACGCAGCTCGAGTTCCCTTGAAAGGGAACGTCTCGGTTACGTATGTAACCCTAGTTCCCTGATAGGGAACGAGACGCTGCATCATTCCACCATACTCCCGGCATTCCCGCTAGCGCTTCCTTCAGGCCAATCAGAAGCTGTTGCGCTTGTGTTTATGGGGTGCTTTATAGTTTCCTGGTCGATAACGTCACCCGCCTATGACGTTCCATCTCTCCATTGGGCTGATTCCATACGTGCTTCATGACGCACAACGCAGGGGCGTTCCCACAGGGTTTGACGCAGAATCTCGTTCCCTATCAGGGAACTAGGGTTACATACGTAACCGAGACGCTTTTGTTAGAAACTTGACACTTAAAATAAAGCATTTATCGATTACATTGTTTTGCCACTAGGTTGCGACAAGTGACTATTAAAAAATGTATTTGTTATTGAATTGTTTAGAGAATGTAGTACTATATGATGCTTCTGAAATAAAATTCAGAAAGATGTGATTAATTGTTTTTGTAAATCTGACTCATCTTATACATCATGTACAGTCTGTATAAGTGTATGATTTAACTTTTCCCCATAATCTAGTGTTAAAAACAAATCACAATACATTGCAATATCGAATCGCAATATTGAAGAATCGAAATTAATTAAAAATCGCAATATATCGTATTGGCACCCAATTATTTGTATATAGTCTCTTAATATATTAAGTACAGCTTATATGTAAGCAATAAGGTACGAGAGGCTGTGCTGTATCGTGAATAAGTCACAATAATAATCAAGAAGATATATTGTATGCACTATCTACTGTACATATTAATCCTTATTCACTCAGAGTCTTTATGGTAGAGACGATCTTACCTCAGTATCTCCAGTTTACAGTGAGGATCCTGCAGTAGAGCAGAAAGCTGCTTGATTCCTGAATCTCCTACTTTATTCCCAGACAGATTCAGTTGTCTCAGGTGTGAGGGGTTTGATCTCAGAGCTGAAGCCAGAGCAATACAACCTTCATCTGTGACTCCACAATCATACAACCTGTAGAGAACAATGACACACTCTTCACTCTCTCAGATCAAAACAGAAATCTTTGTTTTTCTTAATTGTGTTTATAATTTGTGCAATATCTCTTTTCTGAACAATTAATTCAATATATCAGTAAGTTTAACTGTTATTCTAACAGATTGTCTCTATACGTCTGTTTTTTACCTAAATAAACATATTAACATTTAAATAATTTAAAAAAAATTATTTAAAATAAATATAAATGTTTATATACATTATAAATGCATATATTTGAAAATAAATTTCTCACAAATATCATAAAAACGGTTACATAGATCACAAATTAGGTAAGATCAGAGGAGGGTTTCGAAGCTGAAGTGTGACTCGTATTATTTGTTAAACCGTTAAAGGAGAACTCCGGGCAATTTTTAAGTTAATCTTGATCATTATATCTTTGTGAGTACTGCCTATAGAAAAAAAAACTAACCGGATTGGTGCTTGTAACACGGAGCTGTTCCCGCAAATGCCCAGAGCTCCCCCTCAGCTAAAACGGCAGTTATGGGGGCATATACATAAAGAGTGTCTTTGTGCCTTTTAACAGACACAAAATGCTATTGAAATATCTGTCCAACATGAACAGGGCCCTTACATGTGAACAAGATGCGTTTAGCAACTTTGCCATTGTTTAAATTCACCTAAATAGTGTTTTAGACGGCTAGCTGTAGTCTCCCGCTGAAATCCCGTGGGAACTCAGTTGTAATATTTGTGATCGGAAGTCCGGTTCTTTCGGACAGTTCGTTTCAATGAACTGGTTCAAAAAACTTGTTCACCGGTTCTTTTACGTCATCACGCAATGACTTCATTTAGAGTGACGCAATGACGTAAATTCTTTCATCCCGCGGAGATCATCAGTTCTCAGATGATGGGTCCGAAAGAAACAGTTTTCGGTTCAGTGTACTGGTGATTCGAAACTGCAACAATTCTTGAGAATCGCTGTAGCAAAACGGCGCTGAATCTGATCGCGCGCGCGCGCGAGAGAGAAATAGCAGTGTGCAGGTGGGAGGAGCGAAGTGTGTGAAGAGTGATGATCGGAGAGTTTATCACAAGTGAAGAAGAAATGGTTCGCGTTTGTGCCATTCCGAATTATGGCAGCATAATGCGAAAATACAAGAACTTATTTTCATTGTCTTCCTTTCCATGACCTCGAGATTCTGCATTTGAGGCTAGTTGTACTTCAACTTGACGTGCAAACTCCCATACAAGTACTACGCGCTAAAGATTACCGCATTTGCAGCGAACACTTTGACAAGGATGACTACACAGACACAACACAGCAGGGCCGGTTGAAGATAAAAGCGATTCCGTGGACGAAGACGTGTGCAACTACTGTGGAGGTAATGTAAACTTTATTTATCCTTCAATTTGGGCGCTGTGTTGTGTCTGTGTTGTCATCCTTGTACAGCACAAACGCGAACCATTTCTTCTTCACCTACACACTGCTATTTACCTTTGGCTACAACTGAGTTCCTACGGGACTTCAGCGGGAGACTACAGCTAGCCGTCTAAAACACTATTTAGGTGAATTTATACAATGGCAAAGTTGCTAAACGCATCTTGTTCACATGTAAGGGCCAGATATTTTAATTGCATTTTGTGTCTGTTAAAAGGCACAAAGACACTCTTTATGTATATGCCCCCAAAACTGCCGTTTTAGCTGAGGGGGAGCTCTGGGCATTTGCGGGAACAGCTCCGTGTTGCAAGCACCAATCCGGTTCGTTTTTTTTTTTCTATAGACAGTACTCACAGAGATATAACGATCAAGATTAACTTAAAAATTGCCCGGAGTTCTCCTTTAATGTATAATGTTTAAGTAAGAACTGTTATAATGTTTTAACAGTGACGCTTGTTCTCAGTGTTACTTACCAAGCTGATCTAGTTGCTGTAACCACAGGCAACAGCTTCTGAAGAACTTCATCTGCTGTGTTTTGTGGGGGACTAATTGAAAATGAAACATAAATAAGTTAATTATTAATGCTAACAATAATAATAATTAATATCATAAGTAAATAATACATATACCTTCCTAAATACCCTCAAATATTTTTTTATTAAACACTGCTTTATAAAGGACGTGTGAAAAAGTTGTTTTAGTATCTAAAACTGTAGAAGCCTGGTATTCAGCAACACAGACTTGTTTTTCCTTTATCTTGTCAATGTCGCTTGTCAAGGTCTATTAGTCTACATTTATACTACAACACTATTTTGACATATCAGATTTTTTTGTACTGTCAATTGCCTATATTTTCATGAATCAAGAAGTATTCTGTGTTAAACATGTTGTTTTTGAAATGAGAAGTAAGCTAATTGTGATAAAGTCACATTACCTGCCACTGCTGGGGAAGCAGCACTGGTGCACACACGCACGCACGCACTAGTAGTGGCAAGTTCGGATCATTTTACTGACCAATAGCGTGCGAGTAAGCCTCAGCACTGTATGGCTGTGCATTAGCACTGAGTTATTTTATAAAGGCTTCAGTATTTCGGAGAAAGGAGCGAGGAGGACAGATTTCATGGAAAGAGGAGCCAAGAAGAGAAAGACCCAACTTAAAGATGAGAAGGAGACGTCTGAGGAGGAAGATGATGATGACTCTGAAGAAGACTAAAGTGACACTTTAATGCTATGTTACTGACAGATGAGTCAATATTTTTTTGTTTTGTTTATTAAACATGTAGGCTGTAGAATATGACCAAACTGACCAAACACAATTTTACCATGGTCTCACAGGGTTTTTTCACATCACTTTTTAATTGCCTATATTAATAAAATATGTATTAATAATAAAAAATAATGTATTGAAGCAATTCAAAATATGCTAGTGCACTTTCTTTTATAAAATTTGAATTCCGGAATAAGTGGCTGGTAAAAAATATAAGTGTTTGGTAAAATTGGGCATTCACCAGCACGCAATTCTGAGATAAAAAGTCAGAATTGCGAGATGTAGATTCGCAATTGTGAGAAAAAACGTCAGAATTGTGAGATAAAAAGTCGCAATTACAGATGAAGTACTTTTATTCAATGTTATATGTACCTGAAAATGGTGTGGCCCAAAAAGGGGCAACGTTTGGGCTACATAAGCCAAGGCCAAACCTAAAGTCGGTACTTAAAAGCCTTTTCTTTAGAAACACTATTATGTGAGACTAGATCAGAAAACATCACTAATGCTATGATAAAATTTATCAAAGAAACAAAGTTAGCAAATATGATTTAATTTATTTATCTTGAATGATATCCATTTGATTGCACCTCAGTAGGGTGACCAAACGTCCTCTTTTGCCCGGACATGTCCACTTTTTACGCGCTGTCCGGGGCGTCCGGGGCGTCCAGGGGGGGATTATAAATTCATGAAAATGTCCGGTTTTCAATGTTTTTCATGGGACCGTTAAGCATGTACTTTAAATTGACTGGCGCTTACCTTTTACACAATGCTGTACTTTGTTGCGTGACGTAATTCCCGAGAGGCTGCCTTGTGGGCGGCTCTGCGACGGCACATACACAGTGCAGAGAGCAGAGCAGGCGAGAAGCATTGCACACAAAATGCCGAAGCGTAAGTGCAGCTTCACAGTTGAACTGCAAAGAAATTTTCCCACGTACTGTCCCCCAATTCTTAGAAAGGTGCAAGAGTGATGAGGAGTTCAGTGGCCTGCTGGTGCATCAGAAGTGGGCCAAATATTTTGAGAAGGCAAAAAGCATTGCATGTTACTCAGAGCTACTGAAGATTGCGCAGTTTGTCTTTGCACTTCCCTCTCACAATGCAAATTTTGAGAGGGTTTTCTCACTGATGCACAGCCAGTGGACCAAGGAGAGGAACCAGCTGTCTGTTGAGTCACTGAAGGGGATTCTATTAGTGTAATACAATTTCAAAGACACTTCTTGCAAAGACTTTTATGCGTATTTGTTGAGCAACCGAAAACTGCTGGGAAAGATCAGCTCTACAGCCAAATATGGATGGGCAGACAAGGAGGATGAAGAAGAAAAGCAGGATGAAGAAGACAACTAAAAAATTAAAAGTTTAGATCCTTTTTGTTTGTTAAGTGAGTATATTTGTGAGACTATTTTATTATTTATCTTATTACATTGAAAAGATATTAAGAGATTTTTTGTTGAAGCTGGATTTTCTAACACAGAAGAGGTCATATTTAGAACATTATTTTATATTATTTATTTATTTGAAAAGAGAGCTATTATTTTGTTACAGGTTGTTACAGATTTTATTTTATTTTATTACGGCAGTTATTTTTGTACCATCAAGGCATAATAAAGCAAGTTCATTATGCTCTGAGAAGCCTGTCTGAATTTGTGTCTTGAGGCCAGGCAGAGTGTCCTCTTTTATGGAAATCAAAATATGGTCATCCTAATCTCAGTCCAGTAGATTGCGGTAATACAGTTTGACTGTAAACTGCCATAAAACCTGACAGAAGAAGAAGAAGTCGGTACTTGTTTACCATGTTGATGCAAGAGTGCTACGGTAGTGCCTCGAACAAACCCCAAACCCTTTTGTATACTGTGGATACCTGTTTTTGCTTATATATATTTCACGAGATCCCACTTACATACAATTAGAGTGGGTAAGGTTTAATGCCTTTGGTGTGCTGTCCGGGGGGAGGGCTCTGAGCTCGGAGTTTGGCCCGAACCCAGAGTACTAAAGAGCAGAGGACAGCCGCCGGACTAAAGACCCCCTCAAATGAGTGCCGAGTTTGGCGGGCTGGCATCTTGAGGAGGGGCCTGGATGCTCAACCAGGAGGGCAGCTTGTTTCCGACGGGCCTTACCCGCCGACGGTTGAGTGACAATTCCGATCTATGCTTAGTGGAGGGTTCTTGTTGCGTCCGCTGTGAGACCAGTGTTTGGGGGAAGTTCTCGCTCCGTCTGCTGTGAGACCAATGCTCGCTGGATGAAAGAGAAAACGTAAGTGCTCAACCAGGAAAGTTCTCGCTGCGTCCGCTGTGAGACCAATGCTCGCTGGACAGAAAGAGAAACCAGAGAAAAGAGAAAAATGAGTTCTCAACTGGGAGATTTTCTCACACTGCGTCCGCTGTGAGACCAGTGCTCGCTGGACGAGAGAGAAACCAGAAAAAGAGGAAAAATGAGTACTCAACCGGGAGATTTTCTCACATTGCATCAACTGTGAGACCAATCGCTGGACGAGAGAGAAAACGTAAGTGCTCTACCGGGAAAGTTCTCGCTGCATCCGCTGTGAGACCAATGCTCGCTGGACAGAAAGAGAAAACAGAAAAATAGGAACGTGGGTGCTCGACCGAGGGATTTTGTCACTGCGTCCGCTGAAGCCAAATGCTCGCTGGACGGAAAAAAAAAGAGACCCCAAGTGGTTTTAATCAGTGAGGAACTTGTGTTTTGTTTTTTTTTGGAACCGGTTGGTCACATTATCACGTAAAAATTCTTGCTGGAACGCCTGACTGTTGGAGAACAGATTTGAGGTCTTTCTGGAACCAAAAGCGTGTCACAGGTTTTATTGGATTCGTCTATGAACAGGGGCTCCAGAGGAGATTTAACCTGAGAACTTCTCGTTTACGGGAATATCAGTACCGAATAGCGAGGTACCGGAGTTGGGAATTGATCTGCCTCTGGAGCCAGCATCCTGAATTTCTGAAACAGAAAACGAGACAGGGAGTCAGCGATTTGGTTTTCTGACCCAGGGACGTGTTTAGCAATTTTGATGAATTGGTCGCAGGCTGAAATCCAGGTGAGACGGCTTAGGAGTGGCATCAGAGCAGGTGAATGGGAACAGCCTTTGTTAATGCAATGCACTGTTGCTTCGTTGTCGCAATGCACCAAGATGCTACTAGCGGCCCATTCTTTCCCCCACAGAAAAGCTGCTACTGTTGGAGAATCCTGCTACTCCTCCTCTATCTGATGCTTGAGTCTGAATATTGTAATACTAAGCAAAAGTAGGCCATAGGGCAATGTAGAGATGGAAAAGTACCTAAAAACCCATGTAATGCATAGATGACGTTAGTGCAAGGTACAGGAAAGTACTAAAAACATGTATGATGTAATTTAAAAAAAAAAACTATACATGTGATGCTTCGCTACCAATAGAAATAAGGCCTCGGAGCATGTGATCTTAATTGTGGTGTGATACCGAGGAGGAGCAAGGTCCAGAGAAGTTGCTGTGTGTTTTTTTGTCTTAAAAAGCTAGAAGTGCATAGCCTGGAGATTACGCTCATGAAGTAAGAATATACTGTCTAGTAAAAGAAGTGTTTGAAGGCACCAGGCAGTGTAAGAAGTACACTGCCCATTTGTTTGTTTGTCTATTAAAAAAGAAGTAAAGGGGGATTAAAATGTGCACAAAAGTGAAGGTAAAGGATAGATAAAGAACAAAATATCTAAAAATCATATAAACTTATTAATAAAAGTATTATACAGAAAAAGGCAAGAAAAGTTAAAAATAATTAAGTTAAAGAATATAAAATCATACCATAGAGGAGTGAGATACAGAGAGAAGGGAGTTTTTGGCCCTTCCGGGCATTCTGCCAAGCGGGCCATTAACTAGGTATTAATCAGTGATAGCGCTGGGAAGCAGAGGATAGCTGAGCCAATTAGTGAGAAATAGTAGCAGTAGCAGAAAAGCCCAGAATAAGAATAAAAAGAAAAGAATTATAAGAATGGAAAAGAAAAGTGTTAGAAACTAATGGATAAAGTAAAGCCAACAAGTAGAGATAAAGTAAAGAACGGTGTTTACCAAAAAACAAAGAACACTCCAAAGAACTGGTTTTGTCGACTATTTGGCCATTTGCCAGACTGCAAAAATTGTGATCCAGATAGGGAAACTCAGCGCTTGGTGAAAGAGAGTTAAACTGAATATTGGAGCTTTCCATATATTTTGATATTAAAGAAGGAGTAAAAAACGTGTGAACAAAATTCTAAGCACATGAATAGACGGATTGCAAATAAAGCAAGAAAATAAAGAGACGATAAAAAGCTAGGAAAAGGTTTAAAGAAAAAGTTTGAAGTCAAGGAGAAAACAAATGTGGGAGGGACTCAGTGAATACGAGAAAGAGAGGCATAGGAGAGCATTGGCTCAATACAAAGATAAAGAAAGGTTTGAGCAGGCCCTAAAACAAACGAAGGGAATTAAAAATCATTTTTGGTTGGAAAAAGAATTTGTGGATGAGACAGGACAAAGACAGGAGTTAACAGATCAAAAAAGAAATGAACTCTTGCGAAACTTGACAAAAATTGCGAAACTTGACCAGCTTGATAAAGACTGGCCTTTGCTAGATTGGATTGAGATAGTTAAAAACCAAATAACATTTGAGGTTTTGAAGCCGCATTTGAACAAATTTCACTTTCCCAAAGCTATTCTTCTGGAATCAGCATTCACTGCATCAGAAATTAAAATAAATCCAGTATATGTCCCATACCTGCACAGAAATGCTACATACCGCTGGCCCCAGGATATGGGAGGGGCAACAATTTTAAACAACCTTTACATGACAGTGTGCTCATGCATCAGGCCAGTTAAGTGGGAAAGTGATGTAATCTTTGAGGCAGGGAGAAGAGGAGATGTCAGGCCAGCACTGGTAGAGAATTGGACACTGAAAAAACTAGTGGTAATGGTAGTGCTGAAAAACAACCCACGCAGTATTCGGCATATGTGGGTAGAAGTATGGCGAAATAAGGAAGAATTGGAAGAACAGTCAGGCACCAACGAGGATGCTGAAGCTCTGGACGAATAGGCATGGCAAAAGAGGGAGAAGAGGGAGGAGGCTACTGGATAAAAAAGAAAGAAAAACCTTAGTTGATTTATTTGAGCCATTAACACTAAAAACTTGCACCCGAGAAGAACTGAATATTTTAATAACCATGTGGAAAGGTCATGAGGTAAAGTTGACCCCATCTCTTACTTATTTGTATAGGGAAGGGAAAATAACTGCAAGAGGTCGATGGTTTGAGGACAACATAACCTGGGATTTCAAACTAATTTACTTGGGGGAGGACATCATTTGGAATCGCAGATTCCAGAAAAGGGGGGAGAAAAGAGGAAGGGAACAAGAGGTTTTGAATTTGTTTAGAGACAAAGCCATACAGCTGATTAAGGAACTAAAAGAAAAAACTGAGAAAAAAGATAGCATAATAGAAACCCCACCCCCTTATGCACCACCCTATGATATGACTGGTAAACAGCTCCCCCTGATGGAGGGCACTGTGAATATCAAAGGCAACGTAACCCTTACAGATACACAAGATGAGGAAGAGGAAAGAGAGGAGGAGGAAAGAGAAGACCACAGGAATGCAGGTTATGACCACAAAACATTGACAGATGCTGACATATTTGAAGCATCATCTCCGCTAAACAAGGGGCCATCAAGCCATGACGGAAGCCAAGGCAGCAGCTTGAGTATGAAACACCTGACTGAACGCAAGAACCCCACCCTGTCTAATCTATACCATTATGCAGCGAAAGCCCTGCAGAGTCTTGGGGAAAAACTAAACCAGGAAGTAGACACCAATCAGCTATTCGCACAAGAACGGGATGAGCTGGAACAAGATATAAGGGCAACAGAAGAACAAATCAATCACAGCTTTAAACGCTTACAGGAATCTCTGAAGAATGTCACGGGCTCAGAGCAACACGAACCTCAAGAACACCAGAGACATCAGAACCATCGAAAGCACAAGTCACACTCCCTCAGCCCAGCTAGACCCCGCAGGGAAGTCAAGAGTGTAACAGGGACCCTACTCCTGGAAGATATTTCACCAGCCACCCCACCAGCCACCCCATACAATCTGAGGGAACGGCCACTGAAGAAACCAAGTATGTACAGAGAAGAGGAAGGCTGGCATGTGGAGAATCATAAGCTCTGCCCTGTACTAAGCACGTGCAAACAAGGAATGGACCAATTAGAGGAAGAGAATGTGCAGTGCCCCATCCTGATTAAAGGACAGCAAGGACAGTATGTGCGCCATGGGCAGGGCAAGACCTGGAAGGACTGATAGCCCGCCTACCTGATTTACATGAAGGAGCTGGCAAGTGGATCAGATTACTGGAGGAAGAGACGATGGGCAAGATTTTGGCCCTGGGAGATGTTAAGGCCCTGCTGGCTAGATGTGTGGGAGGAGCAAGAATTAATGAGATCCTACACGACGCAGGACTATATCAGGCAATTGACTCGGCTAGAATGGACGCCAGACCACTGGACCAATGCAGATCACTGATATGGCAAGTGCTAAGAAAACATTATCAAACCCAAATGGACCCAAAGTCACTGAAGGGGGAGCCAATAGGGGACGAAGAAAATCCAATCACTTATGTCCAGAAACAAGCAAGGAGATGGAAGCAGGAATTGGAGAGAGACCCCGAACACGATCCAGTAATAACAGCACTATTCAGAACCGCCATTGTCGAGGCCATGCCTGCACCGGTGAAAGCCAAGTTAGAAGATGTGGTGGGACTGACCTCAAAGTCACCAAAAGTCAGTGACCATGTGGCTCATGCAGTAGAACAACACAGAAAAAATGAGCAAAAACTGAAAAACCAAGAAAGGGATCTTCAGAGAAAGCTAACTCAATTGCAGCTGGATGAATTAATCAACAAAAAGAAGAAAGTGCACGCTGCTGTGAAGGAAACAGAAGACCCAACTGTTATGATGGCTGCTGTCAACATACCAAGTCAAGCTCCGCAAGTTGTCCAACAAGCACCAAACAGCATAAATCAGAAAATGCCTGCTAACACAGGAAACCCACAGCAACCAGCTGCACCCATTGTAATATACCTTCCTGAACAGCAAAACCATAGAAATGGAGCAATGCAAGGAAGAGGGAGACAATTTAACAACCAACAAAGAAACCCTGACCAACCAAGTATCTGCTGGGGATGCAATCAGCCTGGGCATACCAACAGATTCTGCCCAGTTAATCCATGGCCTCAAAATGGACCCCAGCAAGGGCAGCCATGGCGACAAGGAAACCAGAACCAGCACTATCAGGTGTCTGGCCCTGTCAATCCGTAGCGTGGCCCAGACCAAGGATACTAGGGCTGCCCAGAGAATCCTACGGGGAGGAGTCAGCTTCCAATGTTGTCATCTAATGCTGACCAAGAACCTATGCTTCGGGTTAAGATAGAGGACAAGATAACACCTATTATGCTTGATACAGGAGCAACATATACCTGCTTGAGCCCAACTTATGCCTCTCACCTCCCCAGGTCTGGAAAATATGTAAAGACAGTAGGATTCTCGGGACTAACGCAGATAATTCCAATGACAACTCCTGTCAGCATAAAAGTCAAGAACTAAAGATCCAAGATGGCGCCGCGGATGGCTGCCTCGGTGTGGAGCTCTCCAGCTATTGTGTTGTTTTTGTTCGTTTGTTCTGCGTTTAGTCATTCTTTTCCTATCAGTTTCACCAAAGACGAACTACTGGACATTAGGAAACACACACCAGAGACCTTTTCTACAGTTTTTGATTATTCGGACGTTTTGCTGGACATTCTCGTCGGAGGTGCAGCGTTGTTGTTCAAACGCGCGTTCAGACGCAAACGCGGGAAGCGAGCCGGCGCGCTGGTTAAACTCCGCGAGCGCGGCCTGCACACTGCACTCCCCAGCATTCATCTCGCGAATCTCCGATCCCTTCCTAACAAAACGGATGAACTTCTTCTCCTCACCCACACTAACAAGGATTTTTTAAACTCTGCTGCTTTGTGCTTCACTGAAACCTGGCTGAGTGAAGCCATACCGGACAACGCAATACATCTGCCGGGCTTCCAGCTGTTCCGAGCGGATCGCATCGCGGAGCTAACGGGGAAAACGAGAGGTGGTGGATTGTGTTTCTACATTAACGAAAGTTGGTGTTCAGATGTAACAACACTGAAGAAGATGTGCTCTCCTAATTTAGAGGCACATTTCATAAACTGTAAACCCTTCTACTCGCCTCGGGAATTTTCCTCTTTCATTCTCGTGAATGTTTACATCCCTCCAGACGCGTGCGCGAGCGCGGCGCTACAACAGCTGGCTGAACAAATATCTGAAACGGAACAAAGGTACCCAGACTCTCTTTTAATCATTCTTGGGGATTTTAACAAAGCAAATCTTTCCCGTGAACTACCAAAATACAGACAGCACGTTACATGTCCCACCAGAGACAGTAATATACTGGACCACTGTTACACCAAGTCAAGTCAAGTCAAGTCAAATATATTTATATAGCGCTTTTCACAATACAGATTGTATCAAAGCTGCTTCACAGTATCAATCAAAACAACTTAATTGAACACCACAATAAGAAATGCGTATCACTCCGTCCCACGGGCAGCTTTGGGGCTCTCTGATCACTGTTTGGTTCATCTCATACCGACCTACAGGCAGAAACTGAAATCAGCTAAACCTGGAATAAGGACTGTGAAAAGATGGACTAATGAAGCAGAGCAGAATCTACAGGCCTGCTTTGATTGCACTGATTGGACTGTTTTTGAAGCTGCTACCAATGATCTGGATGAGCTCACAGATACTGTAACATCATATATAAGTTTCTGTGAGGATACATGCATTCCTACCAGGACATTCTTATCATTCACTAATGATAAACCATGGTTTACTGGGAAACTCAAACACCTTCGTCATGCCAAAGAGGATGCTTACAGAAGTGGGGATAAAATCTTGTATAACCAGGCCAGGAACAGATTGACAAAGGAGATCAGAGTTGCTAAAAGGAACTACTCTGATAAACTGAAAAACCAGTTTTCATCCAACGACCCATCATCAGTCTGGAATGGCCTGAGGAACATTACCAACTACAAGTCACCATCCCCTCGATCTGTGGACAATCAACACCTGGCTGACGATTTAAATTCATTTTACTGCCGGTTTGAAAAGCCCTCATTCACACCACACACCCGGTCTGATCTGCACTTCACACATTCAGCATCACCTCCTGTTCTCCAATTATCACTCCCCCCTCCTGCCATCCAACCTGAGCTTAAGGTCTGTGTGGAGGACGTGAGCCGAGTCTTCAAAAAACAGAAGACTAGGAAAGCCTCAGGCCCAGACGGCATCTCATCTGCTTGTTTAAAAGCCTGCGCTGACCAACTGGCCCCGGTCTTCACGCAGATCTTCAACAGATCATTGGAGCAGTGTGAAGTTCCCTGCTGCTTCAAACGCTCCACTATCATTCCTGTCCCCAAAAAACCCAAAATCACTGGACTTAATGACTACAGACCTGTCGCTCTCACGTCTGTGGTCATGAAGTCGTTTGAAAGACTGGTGCTGGCCCACCTGAAGGACATCACTGGACCCCTGCTGGATCCCTTTCAGTTTGCTTACAGAGCAAACAGGTCTGTGGATGATGCAGTCAACATGGGACTGCATTATATCCTGCAACATCTCGACAGACCAGGGACTTATGCAAGGATCCTCTTTGTGGACTTCAGTTCGGCCTTCAATACCATCATGCCTGGTCTTCTCACAGCCAAACTGACCCAGCTCTCCATACCATCCTCGATCTGTCAGTGGATCACCAGCTTCCTGACGGACCGGCAGCAGCGAGTGAGACTGGGGAAACACACATCCAAGACACTCACAATCAGCACTGGTGCTCCCCAAGGGTGCGTTCTCTCCCCACTGCTCTTCTCCCTGTACACTAATGACTGCACTTCTAAAGACCCCACTGTCAAGCTCCTGAAATTTGCAGACGACACCACTGTCATCGGTCTCATCCGAAACGGTGACGAGTCTGCTTACAGACTGGAGGTAGAACAGCTGGCTGCCTGGTGCAGTTATAACAACCTTGAGCTGAACACGCTCAAAACAGTGGAGATGATCGTGGACTTCAGGAGGAACAGCTCAGCACTCCTCCCACTCACCATCATGAACAGCACTGTGGAAGCAGTGGAGTCATTCAGGTTCCTGGGCACTATCATCTCTCAGGACCTGAAGTGGGACAATCACATTGACTCCACTGTGAAAAAGGCCCAGCAGAGACTGTACTTCCTTCGCCAGCTGAGGAAGTTCAACTTGCCACAGGATCTGCTGATTCAGTTCTACTCAGCCGTCATTGAGTCTGTCTTGTGCGCTTCCATCACTGTCTGGTTTGGTTCAGCTACCAAATCAGACATCAGGAGACTACAACGGACAGTCCGGACTGCGGAGAGGATTATTGGTGCCCCCCTGCCAAACCTCCAGGACCTGTACTCTTCCAGAGTGAGGAAGAGAGCAGGTAAAATAATCACAGACTCCACTCACCCTGGACACCACCTGTTTGAACTGTTACCGTCAAGACGGAGACTCAGATCACTGGCCACAAGAACATCTCGGCACAGGAACAGTTTCTTCCCACAGGCCATTTCCCTCCTGAACAGTTAACACTCCTCCCAAGGCATATGCCTGTAAGTGCAATACTCCCACTGTTTAGTGCAATATCCCACAACTCAGGTGATACTTATATGTAGATTAATTTATTTATAATATTCAAAACACTGTAAATAGGTTCATAATCTGTAAATCTGAAAATGTCTATTCTGACTAAACCCAACTGTGATAGTTTTACTCTCATATATTTATATTTTTATTTTTTATTCTTATAATTTGTAGTATTATGTTTCATGTTGTATTTGTATATGTCCACTGGAAGCCTCAGTACCAAAACAAATTCCTTGTGTGTGCAAGCACACTTGGCAATAAAGCTCTTTCTGATTCTGATTCTGAACTCTGAGATTAAAATTCCTGTGCTAGTATCAGACCAAACACCAGTCAATCTGCTGGGAAGGGATGCAATATGCAAGCTAAATTTACAGATATGGTGCACTCCCCAAGGGATATACATAGACAATGCAGGTATAAAACAGATGACAGTAATAAGTGAAATTGACCAAGAAGAACCACAAGCTAATGCATTTTGGATAGGAAATTTAGATGAGGGGCTAGGACAAACAATGAACAACTGGGGAAAATACATAAAAGAACAATTCCTGAAACCAACCCCACCAGAGACTGAATATCACTGTACAATGATATATGACCCCCTTAGGGATCCAATGCAGGAAAAAGATTGGTTCAAGAAAACTGAGGGTCAGGAAGTACACTTGAGATCACATCATATAATTATAGGACCAACAGGGGCAGCACTGCAAATTGAAGACAATGACTTTACCAGAACATGGTTTAGGGTTGATAACTCAGTCCCGCATGTTACGTTGTATGTGAATGAAGGGTGTCAGGCAAAAGACCTAGGTCCAATGATGTTAAAAGCTAAAGAAAAACTATGGGAAGCCACTGAGAACCCTTTTATTTTACAAACGCCTTACAAAACACACCTAAAAATTCTATGTGTAACTGATATGATAGGGACCCCAAAATTGGTAGTAGAGACAGAACAGCAGCATGACCCAATCTCCAAGATGAAGGAACTAATGATAGAAATGGAACAAAGAGTGCCTATGCAGTTATGGTCTAAGCATTACACAGATGTAGGACTAGTCAAGTCAGCAAACCCTGTTAGAATTGCTGTTAAGCCAGGAGTCCAGCTGCCTAGGAAACAACAATACCCATTGAGACGTGAAGCAATAGAAGGAATAAGAAAAACAATTGAAAGATTAATAGAGGCAGGAGTACTGATTGAAACCGCTAGCTATTGCAACACTCCAATCCTACCAGTTGAGAAGGCCAATAAATCCAAGTGGAGACTAGTGCATGATCTCAGGGCAGTGAATGAAGTAGTGGAAGACTGGCCAGCTGAGGTGCCAAATCCGCATACGCTGTTGACAAATGTTCCACCTGCTGCTAATTATTTCACTGTGAGATCAATCAATTGTTCTGCATTTTTCAGTGTTCCTCTAGCAGAAGAAAGCAGAAACCTTTTTTCCTTCACTTATCAAGGTAAACAGTACACATACACAAGAATGCCCCAAGGATTTAAACACTCACCTCATGTGTTTAACCAAGTTTTGAAACTTGATCTAGAAGACTTAAGAATGGACAGCACATTAATACAGTATGTGGATGATTTATTGATCTGTTCAACGACACTGGAACAGTGCCATCAGGACTCCATTAAAGTATTAACTAAATTAGCAGAAGGTGGCCATAAAGCCTCGAAAGAAAAATTGCAATACTGCTTACCTCAAGTAGAGTATCTGGGTCGATTGATTGCCCATCAAACAAAGGCAATATCACCCAGCCAATTGGAAGGAATTAGTAAAGCGCCACAAGCACAAACTGTCGAGTCAGATGATGACCTTTTTGGGAATGACTGGGTTTAGTGCTGAGTGGATAGAAGATTATGCAATCAAAACAGCTCCATTACGGACCATTATGAAACAGGCTGGTCACCAAAATCTTAGAGCATCATTGAAATGGGATCTTGATGCACTGATGGCCTTTAGCTCACTCAAAAAAGAATTGCAAACAGCCCCAGCATTAACTATTCCTAATTATGATAGAGATTTTCATTTATACGTAGCAGACAGAAAGGAGGGATTTGCTTCTGCTGCCCTGATGCAGGAAAAATGCAGTGGGCGGAAGAAGCAACCTATCGCTTATTACAGCACCAAATTGGATAGTGTGGCCCAGGGCTACCCACCGTGTTACCAACAAGGTCTAGCTGCAGTATACTTTGCTTATGTGAAAGCCTCTGCTATTACTATGGGCTATCCAGTCATCATTTACACCCATCATAAGATTGCTGAATTATTAGAACAAGGACGTTTTGTTTTGACACAGGCCAGATGTTTGGCATACTCTACATTGTTGACTTATCCTTATATAACAATCAGGAGATGTGCCACAACAAACCCAGCTAATTTTGTCCCACTAGAAGGGGAGGGAACACCTCATGAATGTGTTGCGGCCTCTCTAGCGTTCACTCGTCTGAGACCAGATTTGGAATCAACACCAATTGTTGATGCAGACGTAGATTATTTTGTAGATGGCTCATGTTTCAGAGATCACTTGGGTAATCAGGCTGGCTTTGCTGTTGTACAACGAGATGGTGACAATTTTACTCCTGTGTTGACACAACATTGCGAACAGCCTTGTTCAGCACAGCTGGCCGAACTAAAAGCATTTACTGCAGCATGCTTGTTGGCCAAAAACAAAGCGGCCAACATTTATACTGATTCTGCATACGCCCATGGTGTATGCCATCTTTTCGGTGCGTATGGAAGCAAAGAGGATTCAAAAAGAGTGATGGAACCCCAATCCAACATGGGGACCAAATTACTGCATTAATTAATGCTATGATGTTTCCAGCTAAATTGGCCATCGTCAAATGTCAGGCCCACAAAAAGGGAAAAGACTTTGTTATCACAGGCAATAATGTGGCCGATAGCCAAGCCAAACAGGCTTCAGGGTGCCAATCTGCTGTTATGGCACCATCTGTTTTGATCCAGCCTCTCCCCACTGTAGAAAATATTGCCCAAATGCAGTCCAGAGCTAAACCACCTGAAATACACTTATGGCAACAAAGGGGGGCGACGCGAGATGCTAATAATATCTGGAGATCTCATGAAGGTTTTATGATAGCCCCCACCCTATTGCTTAACATTCTTATCCCAGACGCCCACAGTTTTGATCACTGTGGAAGGGGGGAGATTATAAGAAAGATAAAAAGACAAGGATTTTGGTCCCCATACTTACAAACAAGGGTAGATGAATTTCTGAGTGAATGTGAAATTTGAAAAGGAACAACAACTCCAATAGGCTCTATTCCAGTTCCAGAAGGGCCCTTTAAACATCTAGTAATGGACTATGTGGATATGATAAAATCAATAAGAGGAAAAAGATACATGTTGGTAATTATAGACAGGTTCAGTAGATGGGTGGAAGCAGAACCTTCAGCAGAGCAGGGAGCACAGACAGTGATCAAATTTCTGACGAGAGAAGTCATACCAAGATTTGGTATCCCATCCCAGATCAGTTCAGACAATGGATCGCTTTTATTCAAAGAGCGGTAAAGGCAGTAATACAACAGTTGAGGATCAAGCAGAGACTAGGGTGTGTCTACCATCCAGAGTCACAGGGTCTCGTGGAACGGGTTAATGGGACTATTAAAGCCAAAATCAACAAAATTTGTGCAGACACTAAGCTTAATTGGGTAGATGTGTTGCCACTCGCACTGATGAGCTATCGAATGCAGACCAACAGGATCACTAATCTGACTCCTCATGAAATGTTGACTGGGAGACCAATGCCTGTGCCGCACTTGAGAGGACCTTATGAAGGGCCACCTTTAGAACAGTTACAATTGGAGTTAAGGACATATATGAGACAACTGACTGCTATACATGAAGCAATTCATTCACAGGAACAAAACAGGGGGCCCAGAGAAGAGGAAGAAGCTCACTGTCCGGTGGTCCCTGGAAACCAAGTGTACCTAAGAGTCTTTAGGAGAAGGTGGAATGAGCCACGAAGAGAAGGACCTTATACTGTAGTAAGAGCAACCCCCACAGCAGTACAGGTAGAGGGCAGCACAACCTGGTATCATTTGAATCATTGCACCAGGGTCCCAAGACTGAGGCCTAGGAGGCAAGAGGAGGAAATAGATAGTCCAGAAGGGAGTCAAGAGGAGATAGCTCAAGATGCCCAAGAAGAGCAGGGAACGGACCTCCCAGGAGATGACTTCCCAGACATTGACCTCCCAGAAATTGATCCCCCAGACACTGAATTACCAGACCTCTCAAGCTTTGAATGGGATGAGTCACCCTAACCTGACTAAACCAACACAAGGTAACAAAACAAGCAGACACAAAGTAAAAAGATCCCTGAAGAAAGCTATGACTAGTCATGAAGATTACACTCAAACTGAACATTATTTGGAAGTAGAACTACAAAAAGAAAAACTGCTGGATGGTGCCTATCACAATGAATGGTATAAATGGGCAGTGTATACTGTAAGACAGGTAAAGCAAGGCACATGTGTATTATGTTCACCCTCACCTTTGAAAAAATTAAGAATAGTGCCAAACCAGTATGAATACATGCAGTGTGCCAGATTTAACTCACAATATTGTAACAGAACTGGACATGTAATTCCATACTGTCCAGCTGAATGCCTGGCCATGTTAGGGAACCACTATTATCAAAGATTTTATACCCAGGAAGGTTGGGGAAGTGCATGTAAGGAGCTTGACGTGAGAGTAGATAAAGCTAATAAAGAGACCCCTAAAAATTACATACTGGATAAAACATTGGAGTATGAATGTTTTAACAAAACTATGGGCTACCGAAATGTAGGAACCTTTCAAGGTAAATGTGATGTAGTTTGGCTCAATATATGCCACAGCAACAATAAATAAAAACATGACAGTAACAGGTACTCATGAAAGCTGTGAAAATGCTACCTTATCATTTCCCCTGATTGGACCGCTTGAAAATCAAACTGAAGCAGTAGCTGACTTCTTTTGGCTATGTGGGGGTAGACGACTAAGAGCCACCCTAATTGATTGGAAAGAACTCTGTGCCAGGGTAAGGCTAGCCCAAGGAATAGGAATTGTAAACTGGGATCTCAATAAGGAAGAAACTGTGGAAAAATGGAGTAGACATAAACATAGAGCTAAGAGAGATTATGCTCCAGACCCAGGTGCTAAAATTGATGCAATTGGACAGCCTAGAGGGATACCACATGAATTTAAAGCTAGAGATGAAATAAAGTCAGGGTTTGAATCATTTCTTCTATGGGTACCTGTTAATAAGAATACCGAGTGGATAAACTACATATAGTACAATCAGCAAAGATTTATTAATTATACAGATGATGCATTTGAGGCGCTAGGCCAACAATTAAAAGCCACCAGAAAATGACATGGCAGAACAGACAGGCCCTGAATTGGTTATTGGCAGACAAAGGAGGAGTATGTGTAATGTTTGGGACTGACTGCTGCACCTTTATTCCTAATAACACAGCCCCTGATGGAACTTTCACTAGGGCTATGAAGAAACTGAAGACACTAAGACAGGATGCGGCTGAAAATGCAGGAAGGGACAGAAATATTGGATACTGGTTTGATTCGTTGTTTGGAACCTGGAAAGAATGGCTGATTAAGGTGGGAATAATAATAGCTGTGGTTGTTGTTGTTGCTCTTCTGCTGTTCTGTTGCGTTATAACTTTTCTTAGATCCATGTTGGCCACTGCAGCTGCTCAGTCAATGACCCGAGCCAAGCAGATGATCAATGTATCGGTTAAGCGAGACAGAGTTGACATTGGATGCAACTCAGGCATATACCCAATTGGACCAGGCCTGGATGAGCTAGATGAGTTCTAATGAAATTTGTGGAAAAAAGGTAAAAGGACTGGGGGTACCTATTATTTTTTGTTTTAAAATTTTGACGTATTTGATAAGAGAGGGAGTTAGTAAACTCTGTCTTTCTTTTTGGGGTAAAAATAGGAAGCTTATTAGAACATGCATGGGTAGAGTAGGGAGGTAGTAAGATGGGCAGTTATGCATTTATTTTAAGGGCCCCCGTCCTGTATATTCTATACTTATAATCATGTCAAAGTATGTTTTTATGTAATCACACCATTGTCACAAATTTTTTAATGAAGGACTGAGGGGAAACAGAAGGTTTAGAGCAGGTCATTACCCGTGATATGAGGTGATGTAATTGAGTGTGAAAGAAATGATGAGAATGTTTTTATTATTCCTACATCACTTTATTCACCTTTTTATATTTTTGAATATATATACTGTATAAATATTACAGTAACAAACATAGAAGCTTTCACATTATGTGCATTCAGACTGCTGGAACTGTTGTATATAAGATGTAAAAGAGAAATTATTTGCAAGCGCGGTCGTCTACTGTTCTTTCAACAAAGGGCAGACTCAACTGGTGGTTTAAAAACCCGCTGTCTGCTCCAACACCGGATAGCGCCCTAGGCATTACCAGGGCACCTCTTGCAACGATGGAGCAACCCAGATAGCACCACAGGCCACGGGAAGCGCCTGCATGGTTCCTCTGGCATCGTGGGACAGATGTGACTAAGACTATACACTGTATGGTGAATACACTGGATGTTTGAAGCTGCATTGTCCATATAGAGAGTGATGGTTTGACAGGAAGGTAAGATCTTTTACTCCACTCCAGACAAATGGGGGTGGAGATATTTGGTCTTGCCCTTCCTCCAGGGTGTACCTCTGTGATAACAGGTCTATTGGTAGAATGAATGGATGGTCTAAATTGACCATGTTGGTTAGACAAGAGAGAGGCCTGCTCATGGAGATACATTCTGGGTAAGAAAAATTGGAGGTGGGACTAGAGTTAGTCCCAAAGGGGGGATGTTTTGGAGAATCCTGCTACTCCTCCTCTATCTGATGCTTGAGTCTGAATATTGTAATACTAAGCAAAAGTAGGCCATAGGGCAATGTAGAGATGGCAAAGTACCTAAAAACCCATGTAATGCATAGATGACGTTAGTGCAAGGTACAGGAAAGTATTAAAAAACATGTATGATGTAATTTTTAAAAAAACTATACATGTGATGCTTCGCTACCAATAGAAATAAGGCCTCGGAGCATGTGATCTTAATTGTGGCGTGATACTGAGGAGGAGCAAGGTGTAAGAGATAACAGTACAAACGCCAATTGGACACTGGCGATAAGAAAATGGTATAAGACCTATGTACTGACCACTGTAAGATCAGATGACTCAGCTGAACATCTCACTTTGTTGAATTGCTTGATAAAGTTACTTCTTCTGAGACTTGGAACTTCGACTCTGAAAACTTTTTGAAGACTAACTCCTGCAAGACTTAGAAAAACTACAGACCAGAACCAGAGACCATCAATTAGCCACAACACTACTACGAGAGGGTAAAGCTCGAATAGAGCTGAGGATTGAGGTATGTCCTGGAGCTGCGGTGGCCAAGGAGACGGAAACCAAAGACCTTGAAAAAATCCCCCGAAACCGACTGAGGGGGGCGGCGTCTGTGAACAGTTGGATGTCGGTGGGGGACGAAACGAGATTGTTATAGAAAAAGGATAGGCAGTTCCACTGGTTTAGAAATGTTAACCATAGCCTGAGCTCATCGCAACATGCCTGAGTTATGGAAATTAGGTCCTCTAGCGAGTGGACGGAAGACGCGAGCGAGAGGAGATGCGATATGAAGGGTCGGCCCTGCAGTATGATGCGCATTGCGAAGTTCAAGTGGCCAAGCAGGGAGAGTTCGCGTTTTGAATAATTTGTTTTTTTTTGAAGAGTAGATGAGACTAGAATTATTCGGTCGATGTCGTGGTATTTAAGCGAAAATTCGTTGAGAGGGATCAAGCTGTTTATGCTTGGGAACGGGGAATTGTGCAGGGCTGACAGGTCGATCATTAGGCGTTTTTTGCCCGAGAATTTTCTTGTAGCCACTCCAATGGGGCTAATACGAAATAGATTAAATGGAAGGTTATCGAATGGGCCGATCATGAAGCCTGACTCGACTTCTTTTTTGGTCAGATTGTCTATGACTTCAGGTTCTATGAGGGCGGATTGAAGATTATTACAATGTGAAATTTTGGGAGAGCAGGCATTCTAGGCCGGGGTTAAAGCCGTTTTTTAGGCCAGACAGCAAATAATTAGTGAATTCAGCGTCCAGGTGGTGAGCTAGTTCTAAGTGCATGCGAGAAATATTTCGGGAGTTGCCAAATAATTTTTTGATTTTTTATTCACAGATTTGTACACTGGACATGCAATGCGGGCATGAGCACCGCCACAAAAGCTACAGATGTGCATGAACCAGCAGCGTGATCTGGTACATTTACCCGAGTTCAAATTGTTACAAGGCAGTCTGCTTTCGTCGAAAGAGTCCTGGCTTGGGCTGGTGGTTGTTGTGCGAGGCACGCAGCTGGTGGATTTAGCAGTTCTTGTTCCCGAGCCGGGAAGAGAAGAGGGGTTAACCTGCGGGCATGATGCAGTTGAGTGCGCTACTGACCTGCAGACCGCGCAGGAATTATTTTTGCAGCCTAAAAACACCCTGCTGTGGAGATCTGGGTCGAGTGCAACCCAGTATTAGCACTGGTTCCACTGTGCGACTCGCACGGCACTTTTGGCTGAAAAAAGTTTATGGTATGTGTAGAAGTGCCCTCCCCCATAGGACAGCGCGAGCTCCGCTATGATTGCCAGATAATCATTCAGTTTGCTTCGCCTGTGGGGGAAAGCTGAACAGATAATCTCAGTTAAATGGGAAAAGCAATAGAAAATTCGGAAAATGAAAGAACGCGGGATTGTGTGCTTGTATTTTTCAGGGTAACGGAGAAATCCCCGCAATCGATTTGGCGGTCTGATTCGGCTGCGGGGAGTAGAGAGAGAAGAGAAGAAAGGTCTACGTCCTTCTCTAGTGAACAGAAAAATAATTTGTAATTTGTAAATAATTGGAATCTGTTCTGGGAGCGACCTAGGCTCTACCGTGCTGATGGCCTGCACCCCAGCAGAATTGGAGAGGCTATTCTGTCGGACAACATCTCCAAGACGTTACACACCACATGACTAGTAAGTCAAAGTCCAAATCACAGTCTTTGCTGTCCCAACTTAATTGATATCATAAGTAGTGTAGAACATTATATAGAAACTGTGTCTATTCCTTGTTTAGTGAGGCCAAACAATAAATCTACTGTAGAATCTAGGAAAAATCTAATTGTAATTAAACCAGAAAATCTCAATATCAGTGAACAAAAACAATTTCTAAAGCTAGGTCTTCTAAACATTAGATCGCTCACACATAAGGCGGTTATTGTAAATGAAATGGTCACAGATAATAGTTTCAATGTACTTTGCCTTACTCAAACCTGGCTTAAACCAATGATTATTTCGGTCTAAATGAGTCCACTCCACCAGGATACTGTTATAAGCATGAGCCCCGTCTGATCGGTCGTGGCGGCGGTGTTGCAACAATCTATAGAGATATTCTAAATGTTACTCAGAAAACAGGTCACAGGTTTAATTCGTTTGAAGTACTTGTGCTAAATGCTACGCTCTTAGATGCAAGAAAGAAATCCCTATTATCTCTAGCCTTGGCTACTGTATATAGACCTCCAGGGCCCTATGCTGATTTCCTAAAAGAGTTTGCAGACTTTCTCTCAGATCTATTGGTCAATGTCAATAAAGCAATAATTGTTGGAGATTTTAACATACACGTAGATAACACAAATGATGCGTTAGGGGCTGCGTTTACAGATTTATTAAACTCCTTTGGGGTCAAGCAAAACGTCAGTGGTCCCACTCATCGTCTAAATCATACACTAGATTTAATTATATCATATGGAACCAATCCAACCGATATAGATATTATACCGCAAAGTGATGATGTCACTGATCATTACATGGTAACTTGCATACTACGTACTGCTGAAATTTGTCATGTTGCACCACGTTATCGACCAGGCAGAACAATCCTTCCAACCACTATAGATACATTCTCAAATAGCTTACCTGATCTATCTCAGCTGCTCAGTGAACCCAAACAAACAGATGAACTAGAGGAAATGACTAGCAGTTTGAGCACCATTTTCTGTAGTACATTAGAAATTGTTGCACCAATTAGATTAAAAAAGGTTAGAGAGAAAACTAAAGCACCATGGTACAACAGTGCTACGCATGTTATCAAGAGAGAAACTCGTAACTTAGAGCGTAAATGGAAACAAACTAATTTAGAGGTCTTTACAATCGCGTGGAAAGACAGTATGTCACATTATGAAAAGGCTCTAAAAGCAGCCAGGGCTGAGCATCTCAGCAAACTAATAAACCAAAATAATCCAAGGTTTTTATTTAACACCATGGCTAGACTAACAAATAAACAGACATCACCAGAGCAAAATATTCCGTTACAGTATAGTAGTAATGATTTTATGAATTTCTTCACTGAGAAAATAAAAAGCATCAGAAACACAATTGTAAATGTACAATCTTTTATGGTGTCTTATGATTCAGCCTCAATTATCGCCCCTCAAGAACAACTACACCGCTTTACAACTATAGAACAGGAAGAGCTAAATAAACTTATCATTGCATCTAAACCAACAACATGTTTATTAGATTCAATACCCACTAAACTACTGAAAGAAGTGTTACCTGTAGTGAAGAGCCTCTTCTAAATATTATTAACTCCTCTTTATTTTTAGGTCATGTTCCAAGAATATTCAAGCTGGCAGTAATAAAACCTCTCATTAAGATACCACAATTAGATCCAAATAACCTAGCAAATTACAGACATTTACATTTTACATTTACATTTATTCATTTAGCTGACGCTTTTATCCAAAGCGACTTACAATTGGTATATATGTCAGAGGTCGCACGCCTCTGGAGCAACTAGGGGTTAAGTGTCTTGCTCAGGGACACATTGTTGTCTCACAGTAGATTCGAACCCGGGTCTCTCACACCACAGGCATGTGTCTTATCCACTGCGCCATCAACAGACCCATTTCAAATCTTCCATTTATGTCTAAAATACTAGAAAAAGTTGTGTCCGCTCAATTGTGCTCTTTCTGGCAAGAAAATGATATCTATGAAAAATTTCAGTCAGGATTCAGACCGCATCATAGCGCAGAAACTGTGCTAGTTAAAATTACTGTATCTCAATACTAGTTCTACTCGATCTTAGCACTGCGTTCGACAATATAGATCATAAAATACGCTTGAATCAACTACAAAACTACACTGGTGTTCAGGGACAGGCATTAAGCTGGTTTAGATCGTACTTATCAGACCGTTACCATTTTGTCTGTTTAAATGGGGGGAAAGAAGATAGAAAGGAAAGGGAGGATGGTAGCATGAAGTATGGACTTGTGATGCAAGCGGAGGCGGGCTCACGCTTGTTTGGGCTACTGGAGCTGCAGGCCACTGGATGTAGGCGGGGTTGTAACCTGTTGGGTGAGACTGTTGAAAAGGTTGGGCCTGGGATACTAGTGGCAATTGCCTCTCGCTGGCCATTGAAAAGAAAAAGGGTTATGCACAGCGTGAGAATAGAACTGAGAGGCTGTGGGGAGGCCGCTGGGCCCGGCTGCATGCCGCTCTGCGGCAGTAGGAGCTGTTGTGGTGGGCTGGGCCTCGTCAAGAGGTGGGAGTTGACCTGTATTGGCAGAATCTGGGGCGCGGCCCAGGCTCGCTGAAGGCCTGTTGCTGCGGCTCGATGGGCGAAGCAAGCCGGATCTTGAGCGGGAGAACCACGATGGTGGCTGGGCAGGTGAATTTTGGGCCCTGCGGGCTTTGCTCTGCCTGTGGGTCTTCCTGGGAGTTGACTAAGGAAACATACAGATCATACAGCTCCGCTTTATTAATATTCCGCGAAGCCTGTATGTCTGAATTGCCCAGTGCTTGCCTCAATTCAGCTACGGTCCATTTCCTGATATGTGGGATCGTCGGGACGGCCGAGCTGTAGGAGGAGGCCCGGGGAGGAAGATGGAAGTCTTGCCGGGGGCGGCGAAAACTGGCCTCGACGTCTTGGTGAGTGCAGGGCTGTTCGGACCGGTGTGCTGCCGCATGAAGAAGCCTGGGGCTCAGGTGCGACGTCCGACATATGAGGAATGGTCGTAGGACCGGCGAAATGCGAAGGCGCATCCCTGGCGATGTTTACTTCTTCGTCCGATTAAAAGCTTAGTCGCTGAGACATGATAGCAGAGCGGCAAACCAAGAAGCTATTAAACTGCTGCAAAACTGTCAATGGATTGAGGTGAGATTGCTGAATCTATATATACCTCTTATCATTGATTTCTGAGTGCACTCCACTCGTGTTAATTATCTGAACGTGCTCCTCCCGAACTTTGTTAATAAAACATCATATAAATATATAATTTTTGAGTATTTTTCTGGTTTATTTTTCCCTTTTGTGGTTTCTTTGATACTTTGGATTTTTTTTGTTTTGTCATTCATGTGGGCACTTGTATATATTCTACACTGTGGATGAACCTCTCTGACACTGTAAATAAACTCCACCTTGCACTAAATGAATTGTAATATTAATGTAAGGATAAAAGTAGCCTAAAAACAATAACAACAATAATTTAACATGCCCTGCGTGCCCGTCCGCTACGCCACTGTGAAGAGCTGAACGGCCTCCAGGAACGGCATCAAGGCCATTAACTGTTTTATCAAGTTTACTTTGGCCGTCCGCGTGACTTTATTTAATCATCAGGAGGATCCGCGGACGTCCATTTGCTATTACTATAAAAACCTAACTTTGGAAAAATACTTTCTATTAAATATCTTTATATTAACTGACTTTTTTATTAATGCAATACAGTGAATGACAGTCGTCTGTGTCTCAGTGTCTTACATTATTGGCAGTTTAGTGTTCAGTGATTAATTTACACAGAAACAAAAGATAACATGTATGCCTTCATCTCCAAATACATTATTTGTGTCTTACATTTCATAATGAACTCAGATAAACTCAGTGCCGACTCATTTTCCATCAGTTCTTTTACGTGAATTGGAATGTGTGCAAAGGATTGTGGGAGATTCAATGACATGAAGGATACACTTGATGCATCCTTCAAAATGATCTGAATTAAAGACACAAAATGAAGTCTGTCCTCAAAAGATCCTTCAAACTGAGACGGCCTTCAGAGGCGCTTGATGACGTGGCAGTCGAGATATGCAGCCTTACTAGGACACAGCCACGGTTTGAGAAACACCCGCAAATTATGTACAATATCCCAGAAATCAATCTGTGCCCCGTGATTTAAACACCTCTGATCTCTGAGTTTCTCTTTGTTCATAATGCTTTAGACTGTAATGATTGCACTCAGTGTTACTTACCGATTTTTTCTGCCTCCAATTAATTTCCTCAGGTCAAACTCCTTCAGTGTCTCCTCTGAGGACAACAACACAAACACTAAAGCTGACCACTGAGACGAGGAGAGTTTCACAGCACGTAATCCTCCATACGTATGAGGTTCAGCTTCGTTCACTAGAGAAAGATCACCCAGTTCATTCAGACAGTGAAACAGATTGATGTATTTATCTGGAGAGGGATTCTCACTGATCTTTTCTTTAATATAGTCAACTGTTTCCTCATTGTTGTGAGAGCTGTTTGCTGTCTGTGTCTTTAGTTCTTGTAAGAGACTCTGATTAGACTTCACTGACAGACCCAGAAGGAAACGAAGGAAAAGGTCCAGATGCCCATTTTTACTGTGTAAAGCCTCATCCACAGCTCTCTGATGGAGATCAGACAGTGAAACTGTGTCTCCATTAGTTGGTTTGGTAATCTGGTCAAACACATTGATGTTATTGTTGATAAAGGAGAGATGCACATATAGAGCTGCTAGATGTTCCTGAATGCTCAGATGAACAAAGCAAAAGACTTTCCCCTGATACAGGCCCAACTCCTCTCTGAAGATCTGAGTGCACAATCCTGAGTAAACTGATGCTTCTGTCACATCAATGCCACACTCTCTCAGGTCTTCCTCATAGAAGATCAGGTTGCCTTTCACAAGCTGCCGATACGCCAGTTTCCCCAGTTTGACAATCATGTCTTCATCTTTCACTTTCTTCTCATAGTCCTTCTCATGTTTCATGTTGGTCTGAATGAGCAGGAAGTGTGTGTACATTTGAGTGAGAGTCTTGGGAATCTCTCCTCTCTCTGCTTCACTCCACATCTTCTCTAGAACAGCGGCTGAGATCCAGCAGAACACTGGGATGTGGCACATAATAAAGAGGCTCCTTGAGGACTCCAGGTGTGAGATGATCCTGTCGGCCAGACTCTGATCACTGATCCTCTTCCTGAAGTATTCCTGCTTCTGTGTGTCCCTGAAGCCTCGTACTTCTGTCACTCGATGGACACACTCAGAGGGGACGAGATCCGCTGCTGCTGGTCTGGAGGTGATCCAGATGAGAGACGAGGGAAGCAGATTCCCCACAATGAGGTTCGTCAGCAGCTCGTCCACTGAGCCTGATTCAGTCACATCACACAACCTCACATCGCTCTGAAAATCCAGAGACAGACGACACTCATCCAGACCATCAAAGATCAACAGCACTTTATACTCATCACTGGATATGTCCATTTCTCTGGTTTCAGGGAAAAAGCGATGAAGAAGATCTGAAAGACTGAGTGTTTTGTCCTTCATCAAGTTGAGCTCTCTGAAAGTGAGTGGAAATATGAGCTGGACGTCCTGATTCTCTTTCCCTTCAGCCCAGTCCAGGATGAACTTCTGCACAGAGACTGTTTTTCCAATGCCAGCAACTCCCTTTGTCAGCACAGTTCTGATGGGTTTGTCCTGTCCAGGTAAAGGTCTAAAGATGTCACTGCATTTGATCGGTGTGTCCTCTGTTTCTGCTCTCCTGGACTGTGTCTCAATCTGTCTCACCTCATGCTCATTATTGATCTCTCCACTTTCACTCTCTGTGATGTAGAGATCTGTGTAGATCTCATTCAGGAGTGTTGGGTTTCCCTGCTTTGATATTCCCTCATACAAACACTCAAACTTCTGTCTCAGATTTAATCTCAATGTGTTGAGGACTTCAGCAGGTTTAGAGTCATGGCTATAAGATTACAATACACATTATTACTTAAGTCAGAGAAGTAAATAGCCATGAATTACAGAAAAATATTTATGGTACACAGAACAACATTAGGTTTCTGAAATGTTTCAATTATTGATCATGTGTTTGAGTGATGTGTTAATTAAATTGAAACACCTAAAATGAAATCAACAACAACAAAAGTCCTTCATTTTACCTGAAACCAGGATACATGCTTTCATTAAAGTCCTGTGGTTGAATCACAGGCATGAACACAGTTCTGTTTTTAACTGGTCTGGATGGAAGATTTGACCTTAAATCAGAATGAAGAATGTAAAGAATCAGACACACTGATATTGATGTAATTGTGTCATTAACTGAGTAACAGACCAACAGCTTTTACAGTGTGTGAATGTATTAACAATACAATACATAGAGGTTTACACAAGAGCACAATGATGATCATTAACAGACTGAAACTTACAGGATTGAACTTAGAATTATGTGGTTCAAATCGAGATCATTAAACTGCTGTATATTAATAATAATTTCATAAAAATCCATTACTATAAGAAAAACATAGAAATGATATACCTGAGATCAGACTGTGTGTTTCCACTCTTAAACTTTAGTGGCGGTTTCATAGACCAGTTGCTCTTCATAGACACACAGCTGGACTCTGGGTTTGAGCTCTTCTGCTGGACTGAACTGGTTTCAAAACTAAGTAAAATAAAAAAACATACAGACTTATAAATGTTGTGCACTTTTCCTGGAAACATCTGTCTTAGGAAACTTCAGGGAGTTTTGTAGCACGTTTGCATTAACATCTGTAACTCAGAGGTGTTTCAAACTTAGTTATTTTGAGAAATTACCTTACTGGTTTGCAAATGTTAAGCATGATTTAAAAAAATGTACCAAAGCGACAGTGGGGGGAGAGTGGGGCACAACCTAACACTTTCTGACTTTCACAGTTTGTGTAAATCTACTTTGGGTATTATTTATTTTTTCCCACATTGATTTTAGACATGTCTAGTACAATTATGTGGTTTCATTTCATTAATACAGTGTATACTTTTTTACCCTGAAAGAAGAAAAGTGAAATGTGACAACATGCCCCATAAGTGAGGCACATTGTAACATGACAGATTAAAATGCTATCTTATCTAATAAAAAAAAGACAAACTAAAATATATTATCAATAAAATACAACTATTCACCTTTTCATATAAATAATGGCATTTTTTAATAATTAAAAATAAACACATTTTTAAGTTTGACAACAAACACACCGCAAAACACAGTACAGGTTCCACACATAAAAATAATGAATCCTTTCTGAACATTGACATTGAATCTTTATTCACCTTTTTCTCGTGGTTTCTCAGTAGATTTCATAAATGTGAATTATATCGCTAACATCATAGAATATCACAGTTCTAATAGGGCAGGGGTCGAGTCAGTTTGGCCTCGGGACAGAACATCAAAGGAAAATTTAAGAAATTAATTGATGAAAAAAGCAACTAGAAATGCCTGTGACAGAGTGTTACAGTCAGGCCTGGACTGGCCATCGGGAGCACCGGGAGAATTCCCGGTGGCCTGTGGCGACTAATTTGGCCTGCTGCCAGCCAGCGTTTTAAATTTATTTTTTAAATAAATTATTATTTTATATTACTACCTGTACCAGTGATCATTTTCGAAATCGTCATTCAATAAAATTATTATTATTATTAATAATAATAATAAAAAATAACATCACAAATCTGTTAGTCTTGACCAAGCGGCAACCTCCCTGCCTCTCTCTTGAAACCAACACGGAAGTGAATTAAACTGCAATTCATCGCCTGGCCACTTGAGGCTGGCAGTGAGTGAGTCAAGTGAGTCAAATCTGTATCTCCCCCATGTTAAAATGCCCAACTTTACCGCAGAAACAAATATGTTTACAGCCTGGTGTCTTAAGTTGTTTTGGTCTATACAGCTAATTCTGCCCTTCATGACAACTGTGAGGGGGGTGAATTTTTTTTTAACTCAAATGCTGCATAATCAAGGGCGTGGCCACTTGAGTGACAGGTGGATTACCGCTGCTGTGCCACACTCGTTCTGCTGTACCGTTGATCTTACGGAGCAGATAGACTATAATATGCTTATTTAACTTTTTATTGTTCAATAAAAAGTACCGTCAGATTAAATCCTGCAGGTGTCAGTGCTTTCTCTTCGTCCCTTAAATGAGCGTGGAATTTGTATTGCATTTACTTGAACTTCTTAGGTAATATCTATCAGAATTTAAAATGGACTGAATAAAGCTCTCTACGAACTTGACGTGCGATGCCGCGCTGACTGACATGTATGCGCATGAATCACTGTCACACACATGCTCAGAGAAAATATTGTAAGTTACTGCATGAAAATAATAATGCATCACAATACACATAGGCTCATGGTTAGTTATGTCCTTTAACTATTATAGTATTTCAAAGGGCAAAAACATGAACTTTAACTATTGGCTTCAGGTTTACTTTTTCAAGTCAGCTGTCACTTTAGCACGAGGCCAGTAGCACATTAGCCTGAGCAAACTCGATCACGTCGAGCAAGGCGGGCGTAGTTTCAGCATCCAGGCACCTCAGCTCCACCCACGTCTCGCCTTTTTGCCCATTTTCGTTTATCCGGGAGTGACGCACTGTGAAGCTCTTCCAAGATGGCGACGAACGACTCCGCCCACTTTAGGCTTCAAAAACGCTCTTCAGAAACCTACGGGTGACGTCATGGACACTACGTCCATATTTTTTTACAGTCTATCTATGATCTTGACTGGCAAGGCTACGAATCGACTTTGCGCCTCAGCCAAACGGTTAAACAGAAAATGCGAGCAGCACCCGATGATGGAGAGAAAACGGCCAGGTGGAGCAGAGAGGGAAAGGACAAAGAAAAAGAAAGCACTCCAAGAAGAAGCAGTAAAATGTTGCAAAATTACTGACCTGTTCAGGGCTTCAAGTGCAGGTTAGTTTCATCTGTAAATACTGTACTTTTTTCTTTGTTAACTAAGTATTGAACTGCTAGCAAATGTAAGCGATAGCGCCCGTATTACTATCGTCTACATTCGTGGAGAAATCAAAACAAATGAGTGAACCAGCACACAGAAAACTCACAGAAGAAATTTACTGAGGTAAAGATTCTAATTTTTTTTTTAATAACATATGATTTAATTTAACATAACACAACTCGCTGAATATTATCACGATTGAAAATGTTACATTGAATTTTTTGTTCAGTAAACAAGTGGTGTAGTTAATATTTATTATTAAGTTACTTACATTTTAGGCACAAACAATATTAACTGTTTTTGTTCTATTTCACCGACGAAAATAGTTCCAAAGGAAAGCAACAGCAGTTACTGAATGATTCACCGTTTTGAACGAATCTTTTGTATGAATGACTCGATGATTCACTAATTAAGACTGTCACTTGTCGCCACATATTGGCGGTTTAGTTTAATGTTTACGTATTGAATTTTTTTTATTTGTATATTCAAACATTTATTTAAAACATCAATCTAATAACATTATTTATTGCAGTTGTAATTTTGCATTGCAAATTATTTAATTTGATGGGTAACAGCCCTATAGTGTCTTATTATTATAACTGAATTTATTGATCAAATGTAAGAATTTGACATGAAAGATGATATATGCATTTAATAAGGTAATACAAATTTTTATTAATAATTTTATTAATACATTTTAATACATTTATTTTATTAAAAAGTCTTACGCAACCTGCTGACATTCTAAGCTAACATTTTTGTTTAACCTCACTTCTGCAGTTTATATAAATTTATGAGTGAGAAGTAGAGAGGTAGAAACAGGTTTGGACTTCTAGAGTAAATGCTTGTATAACGTTATGTGCAGACCCATTTGATATTAGGACTACTTTACTTCTAGGTTGGTTGTTTATATTTTTATGTTATGGTCATACTGTGAAATAAATGTAATTTAGGTGGGGGGAATATTATTTTTCTAAATATTATTTGGGTGCATAGGATGGCCTGGATGGGTGTAGGATTTCCCGGCCTGAAATTGTGTCCCAGTCCGGCCCTGGTTACAGTGTCTTTTGTAACTGCTAGTGAGATGTTACTCTTGTGTTAAATCCTGTAGTAGGACAGTCATTAACAAAAAGCCACATTTGTGTGGCGGTGTCTGTTAAGCTAAACTTGAAATTGAAGGAAATATATATATTCATCATTGTTAAATAAAGAAAGAATAAAATTAATTTGAGCAATAATCAGATATTTATTAATAATTTTATTTATTTATTAATTTTATAATTTAGTAATAATTGAATAATCAGTCTATTGGTTGTGAGCACGTAGTGCAACCTGAGGGAAACAAAGAATTTGATTGGCCATTGTGTCACATGCCTGTCCTGTCTTGTGTTGCACATGGGTGTTTGTTATGTTGTGCCATGTGCTGTTGTGATTGTTGATCCCTCCCCCTCGTTACCTGTTTAGTGTTTGAGTTGTTCCACCTGTCCCCTTTATTTGTCCCCCTTTTAAGTCTCCTCTTGTATGCAGTCTTTGTCGGTTCGTTGTCATACGTCTTCCCAGCGAGAGACTGCTCACGTCCCGTCTGCCCAGCGAGAGACCGCTCACGTCCCGTCTGCCCAGTCTGAGACCGAGCCAGAGATCCCCTTTGGCGTGGCCGCCAAAGTTGTGACGGACTATCTGGAGCGTCTGACTCGGATCTTGGAGAGGCCGGTCTCTGCTATGCCTGTTCCAGAGGCAGAGCCAGTGCCTGTTCCAGAGCTGGAGCTCATGTCGGTTCCGGACCCAGTGTTTGTGTCTGTGTTTGTGTCTGTCCTTGTTTCTGTTCCTGAGTCGGAGGCAGAGCCAGTGCCTGTTCCTAAAGCCGGAGGCAGAGCCAGTGCCTGTTCCTGAGCCGGAGGCAGAGCCAGTACCTGTTCCTGAGCCGGAGGCAGAGCCAGTGCCTGTTCCTGAGCCGGAGCCGGAGGCAGAGCCAGAGCCAGTGCCTGTTCCCGAGCCGGTGCCTGTTCCCGAGCCGGTGCCTGTTCCCGAGCCGGCGTCTGTTCCCGAGCCGGCGTCTGTTCCCGAGCCGGCGTCTGTTCCCGAGCCGGCGTCTGTTCCCGAGCCGGCGTCTGTTCCCGAGCCGGCGTCTGTTCCCGGCGCCGGCGTCTGTTCCTGAAAGATCTGCTCTGCCCTGGCCGCCCGAGGGCTCTTCGCCGCCCTGGCCGCCCGAGGGCTCTTCGCCGCCCTGGCCGCCCGAGGGCTCTTCGCAGCCGTGTGTCTCGAAGCCGTGTGAGCTCGTCGGCTGCACAGTTCAGGGCTCCGGGGATATAAATGGCATGAAGCGACCTCAGATGCTTCTGACTCCATATGAGGTGGTGGCGGGCGATTTGCGACATACAGCGGGAGCGTAGACCACCTTGACGGTAGATGTACGCTACTGATGCGGTAATATCAGAGTGGACTAGTACGCGTTGACCAACGCAAGAGCGGTGCAGAACAAGGCATACTGCCAGCAACTCGAGGCAATAGACATGCTAAAGGCGCTAGGTCCTGTCCAGGAGCTGGCGGCAGCAAGTCCATTGCGCATGGCGCCCCAGCCCGTGGTGGAGGCATGTGTTGAGAAACAGCATGCCCGGAAGCTCGTTCCAGGGGCACTAGCCCGTAGAAAACAGAGGGTCGACCACGGGGTGAGGTCTGACGGCAGGTGGGAGTAACTGCTACTCGGAGCACGCCGTGTTGCCATGCCCACTTCGGGACTCGGTCGCGAAGCCAAAGCTGAAGCGGTCTCATATGAGCAATCCGTGCGGCGATGTTGCGGCTACGGACGCCATATGCCCCAGGAGCCTCTGAAAAGACTTCAGTGGAACCGCACTCTTGCGCATGATTGTCTCAGGCAAGTCAGCAGTGGCTGAGTGGAGAAGGCGACCGAGTCGATACAGAGAAAAGAGATCCTCTACACAGGGCAAAGTTTACTCCTTTCCCAGTTGACCCGAAGGCCCAGACGAGCTAGGTGCCGGAGCACTGGGTCCCTGTGTTTGCTCACCTAGTCTCAAGAGTGAGCTAGGATAGCCAGTCGCCGAGATAGTTCAGGATGCGAACCCCGTGTTCCCATGGAGGAACAAGGGCTGCCTCGACAACCTTTGTGAAGGCGCGAGGAGACAGGGCTAGCCCAAATGGGAAAACAGCGTACTGATATGCGCGCCCTTTGACAGCATACCGTAGGTACGGTCTGAGTCGAAGGAGAACGGAGACATAAAAGTAGGCGTCCTTCAGGTCGATCGCTGCAAACCAATCCTGTGGCGGCACACATTCGAAAATGCGCTTGGCCAGGAGCATCTTGAACGGCAGCCTGTGAAGGGGGCGGTTCAGATGCGCAGGTCCAGGATTGGTCGTAACCCACCGGATTTCTCCGGGACAATGAAGTATGGGCTGTAAAACCCGGACCTCATTTTGGCTGGAGGGATAGTCTCGATCGTACCCTTCGCCAGTAGGGTAGCAACCTCCGCTCTCATGATAGGGGCATAGCCACCGACCATAGAGGAGTGGACTCCCCTGAAGCAGGGAGGAGACCGTGCGAACTGAATCGCATGGATGAGGGGACTCTCTCTCTAACGAGAACATTGAGTCTCGACCGTAATGACGTGATGGTCACGTTCCCACGGGGAGAACGTGAGACATCCACAAACGCTGCACTAGCGTGATCAAGCCCAAGCATGCAGAGCAGAGAATGTGCCCATCAAAATCGGAAATGAGTAAACCGCAACCAGAAATGCACGGGCGAGCCGTCTTTAAAAAGACGTGCCGCGTGCGAGCTCTTTTATGAGAGAAAAAAACTCCACAATGTTGAAGCGAGCAAGGAGAAACACACTCACTGGCAGATCACTGCACAGGTCAGCAGGCAATGTGAACTCGCTGCAGATCGCCGTCACACCAACACCGGAGAGTGGCTCGTCTCGTAGAGTGAAGTCAGAAATGGCTGTGGAGTGAAGAGATACTCTTGGCTCCGAAGCAAAAACATATCTGCATGTTGCCGGCGTCCTCCTTTTATACCCATGAGGTAAGGCGGAGATACGCTATGCAAATTCCGCAGATCCATGGCATTTCTTTGCCTTTGGCTCGTTTTGTAATACTCAAAGTCGATAGGCTTTCTAAGCGAAACCCCATTCGTCGTCATCCGATGTAACTCGGAGTGACAACGAAAGGGAACCAGCGCTGCGTTCCAGTCCACTTCTAGATACGCACTTGCGAACTTCCCTAAGCACTTCCCCTCGGGGGGAATCCCTGCCACCATTTTGAAGTGCGTTCCACTTCGTGAAGTGGACGAGGGAAGTTTATATGGACAGACCCTCGCTCCCTCGTTTTTGACCGAGGGAGCGAGTCTACTTCATATGTACACATCAGGCAGCTCCATATACCACAATGCAACACGATTGTGACGTCACCGCAGATCTCGTCTAATCACCACCACCACAAACAACTCTATGATATATTAATTATAATTTTTTCATATAAAACAACCCAAACACAATGACGCATATCCGAGTGAATGAGACGGAGGGAAGTTAGCGAGTGAAGGGCATGACAATTTTGGACTGAAATGCAGCCATAGAGATTGAAAAGCCACGAAGCTGATTGGCCATTGAAACTGCACATACCACATAGAACCAGGTGTGTGTGATTACCAGCATGCAGAGAGATCTTTGATGCACTGTGGGTAAAATTATTATTTGTGCATTGTAGGAAAGCATGTTTCTGGCGTGTGTGAGTCTTGAGACAGTAGGGCATGTTTTCCTAGAATGCAGAAGGTATAGGGCAGAAAGAAATATATTCTTTATTAAATTGGCAGGACTTGGAGTTAAGGCATTTTCTCTTTTCTCTTTGTTTGGACATAGTGACGAGCATAAACTGATCTCCAAGGCAGTTCTTCAGTTCTTGACACAGGACTGCATGTAAGAATTTAGTTCAAGCTTTGACCTGTGGAGGACAGTAATACATTCAGCAGCGTCTACACTGCCGGAAGCCTAGAAGAAGAAGAAGAAGAAGGGATCTTTGTTAGCAAAGTGGATGTGCTTCTCCTACCCAAGTTGGTGTTTTTGATGGTTATAAAACCAAATTAGAAAGACTTAACCTGCACGGTTGTGACGATTGAGTTTGGAGTAAACCACATGCTGAGTTTGTTCAAAGACTGCTGGGAAAAGCCACAATGTGTTCATCAACTTTGAGATGCTACTGGTCGAACAAAGACTCAATTCTTTAGTGACTATAGACTGTGAATGTTTGCAAGTTGTTTGTTGATGCTAGTGGTTTTAGCATCTGTCATGCTAACTGACCATTTGCACTAATGGTGCGTTCACGTGCTATGGAAAATATGATATTTTCCACTTGTGAAGTGGTATTTACCAGTGTGTTGCGTTCAAGTGCTTTTGTGATATTTTCCACTTGTGAACTGGTATTTACCAGAGAGTTGCGTTCAAGCACTTTTGTTGTCGTAATGTGGTAAAAAGATGGAGATCCAAACCTGTTATTTAGCTAAAACTATTTTAGATTGCTTAAGTCATCTGCTACAGCAAGAAGATGATTTATCAAGACTCAAACGGTAAATAATATGCTGTATATTTTCTAGATCATGAAAAGTACAGATTATTTTCGCTATAGAGTTTTATTTATTTTTTTACCGTGTAAATTCGTGCATCGAACCATGACGCCCGTACCGTTTCGGTTCAATACGAATGTACCGTTCCACCCCTAGCTAACAGTAGCAAAAAACGTTTAGTTGTGTACAATGCTTAACATTCAACACTCTCGCATTGCTCTCCGCCATTTTGAAAAGGTCAATGGTTATCTCATCTCCGCAACTCATGCATCAAAATATTCTACGAGCTGCCCAGTGGAAAATACCACAAGAGGGGGTGTTCATGTGCATTTTCCACGTCGGTTTTTGGTATTTACCATAATTACCATAGCACGTGCTGTTGAGTTGTTATGTAAACTGAGAATTTTTAACAATGTTGTTTGTACTTTAAATAACCTTGAATGTACATTGATCTCAATGCTGTGTAGTGACTCATATTTATATATTTTTTTCTGTATAAGTTATTAAGCTAACCATCTGAATTAATCATTAAAAACAAGTACAAGAAGATCAAGTCGTTGCTGAAAGATTTTCAATAAATTGCTTCGATGAAGAATCAGATGTTTTGAGTTATTCCATGTAAGTTGATTTAAGCCTTTTTTCAAGTTTGGGCAGACATTGAGGCAAAGAAACCCTGATAACTTGACAGTGTGTGGGTTTTATACTGGATAAATGAATAAAGCAGGAGTGAGTGACACGTAACCTGGCAAGTATCTTCATTCACCAACTTGCAACACAGACCGCCTTGCTAAAACACACATATGTGGTAGATGCAGAATGGATAAAAATGTTTAAAAAAATAAGAGTACTTGAATAAACCCATTAATGGTATGTTTGAGTCATGCTCACGGTTTTATTTCCTCTTTCCATATTGTGAATAATAAATGTGTATCATTTTAATTTACTTGTTACACAATGGAACCTAACTTATTGTGATAATTATTTGACAGGATTATTCCTTATTTCCTCACACACTAAACTGCATTTTTGTGCTACTCGGATTTACACCCGGATAGTGTCTTATGCTGGTTAGATCTAAACTGCTAAATAACAGATTGGAGATAAATGTCTCATTGTATATAAACACTAAAAACTGTTTGGCGATTTCTTCCAATGATTTTTTAATTTTGGAGCATTTTTTTCTCTACATGTTGATATGGCAATTAGTAGGGTACGTTTACATGACGATAATACGCTTAAAACGAATACGTTTTTTCCAATGAGATTTTCGCATACAGGCGACACCATTGTCAAAACGATCGGATCCGCAACAACAATTAAAAACCCCTGTATTCTGCTTTCAGACCATTAGATGGCGATGAAACACTACAGGAACAACCTATCCGTTTTAAGCATATCTTTGTAAAAGAATATGAAAATGAATTGGGGAACGTGTAAACGTACCCTAAAACAACTGTTACAACTAGCCCTGCGTTAGGTTGTGCCCTGCTCACCTCTACACAACACATTATCACATGTGATATACCTGAGATCAGACTGTGTGTCTCCACTCTTAAACTTTTTTGGATGACCATTAGAGCAGTTACTCTTCACAGACACACAGCTGGACTCTGGGTTTGAGCTCTTCTGCTGGACTAAACTGGAACAGAGAACAGATTCAGTTTAATCCTCAAGATTACTGTTCATTCTTTATGAGAGGAACCATTTAAATATAAACAAACTGATATTTTTTCTGAGATGTGACACAATATTTAACAGTGTTTGTTGAAAGTACCTGCATCCTGGAGAAACATCTCCATCTCTGGATCCTTGTGAATCAGCCATGATGAAGATGCAGGAGAATCTGATGAGTTTGATCTCCTCCACTGACTCTGAATGAACAAACATTCACACTAAATTAAATTGTTAAATTAACCAACCTTCTTAATTTAGCTGAACATAGCTGGAGTGTGTGAGAAAAAGGATCGTGTGACTGCGTTAACTCAAGCTAATGTTTACACATATGCTGTTAAACTCCTGAAGAATCAGACATCACCAAACACAAAGGAAACCTTGAAGTGAAAGAAGCCCTTTATTAAAGATTTCATATAAAACAATCACTCCAGAGATTCATATTAATATGAGAAAGTCACACATGAACACTTTACAAGATACAGGATCTCAAATCCTCCAGCTTTAACATTATAAACATGGAAATTCCTGCAAAAACGTTTCTATTAAACACTTTGATGCTGTTTTTCCGTATCGTATTGATATTTTACCTGCTTAAAATGTCGACAGGTGAACTCTAACTTACTTTCTCTTTTGTGGAGTAGACTGTCAATGTAGGTCACTTAGCTTACCATTAGGGAGACCAGACGTACCGAAAAATTCCAGTAGCACCTCAATGCAGTACATGAGATCCACGGGGAGGAGTGGGATCAAGATCCAAAGGGTGGAGATGGGTAGGATTAGGGGTGGGTTTAGGGATCAGGGGTGGGTTTAGGGATCAGGGGGCAGAGATGGGTAGGATTATGGGTGGGTTTAGGGATAAGGGGTGGGTTTAGGGATCAAGGGGCGGAGATGGGTAGGTTTAGGTATATGTAAGGTGGGAGGAGTTGGATCTGGATCCAACTCCTCCCCGTGGATTTCATGTTCTGCAGTGAGGACCATCTCAAAAATTCGGGACAGTCTCGAAATCTAAGCTATTGTCCCGAAATTAGGTTGAGTCGTCCTGCAGCATTACCCCCCGCTGGCTGCAGCATCTTTTTTGTTTCTTTTTTTTAAGTTCTACAAAGATAACGTAGGCACGAATTTAGATATGCATCGATAATGCATATTATCAATATAATATGCATATTACCCCCCCCACCGGTCCCGAATTTCAGCCAATCTCATCTGGTCACCCTACCTACCATGTAACTTTTTTTGTCCAAAATCTTAGAATGTATATAATGAGCGAGTCCGTCATAAATCAATCTTCCAACCGGTGTTTTTGTATTATCCTGAATAACTATGGTGCGCCTATAATACGTGTGTATATTCAGACTATTTTAAACCCCTGCGGAGTAGCACAGTACCTGTGTGACTCATCATAGACATAAACAGAGAGAAGTAGATCCGGCTACAATGTTCTTCCGCAAGACGCAGCAGTTTGTTTATTAACCGCTAGAGTGCCAAACGTAGTTTAATGAAGTACCTAAACGTAAGTTAGGGAGGAGTGAGCCATTCTAATCTTTCAATCAACAGCCAGAGTATATAAGCAGCCGCTTACCTCTCCCTAGTATCAGCTGTTCCAGTATGCATTACTGCCGCACGGAATAATGTCCGACATCCCGAAAATCCAGCTCTTCCCGTCAGATGACGAACTGACAAGCCTTCCCAAGACACCGACAGCCTCACCCCGCGTAAGATCGGGTCTTACGGATAATCTTCATGAGCGTTCTGGCCGAGAAATCCAGCGCTCATATAAACCACGTTCCAAAAGGCAACGCTCTCCTTCACCTTCGAGACCGCCAGTTTTAACTGTGCCTCGTCCGTCTTCTCAGATTTCATCTCTCCATGCTACAGCCGCCAATAAACCGATTCCACCCATTTCAAAATGTTCAGTCAACAGCCTACGTCAAGTCCTCTCCAGTTCCGGAATCCATTTCTCCCGCAGATCTTCAAAGGCGCAACTCTACGATCTCTTCATCAGTTCTTTCAGTTCCAGCACCCGGCGGCCTGAACCCACACAATCTCAACGCGCCGATCCAAAGGCTACCGGCGCCGCCGCGGCTCGCACTTCCTTGTCCGCCGGTATTTCCACACGGCCAACAACAGCGCCCGCAAAAAAAAACAGTTCCGCTTTTTCTCCAGCTCCAACAAACTTCATGCAGTCAGCCCCACTTCCCAGGCAAGAACCAAACTCTCAAACACTTTTCTCAGCACTTCCCTCTGCTTCTCCAGTTTTCTCTAATCTTCTTTATAATAACCCTTGTGCCAGGTCACCCTCACACACGGTTACATTTCTCCCATCCCCAAACCAACCTACCCAAAGAGCGGATTCTAGCGCGAGGTTGCCTTCGCTAGCCATCCCCCCTCCATCACCTCCTCTTTCCTTCCATTCCAATTCACCTCATTCCTTTCCTCCCCCCTCTATCTTCCAATCGTATCCTAATATTCTTCCCAGTTCACATCCGAGCGTGAGGTTGCCTCCGCAAAGGATTTCTACACCTTTCTTTCCCACAAACACTCCCCTTCCTCTAACTTCAGCCCATGCCAGCCATCTCGGACACCAGCCAGTAATGGGACCCTCCGATCAACATTTATCTTCTTTTCTCAACACTGACACTTACTCTCCAGGTACAATCCGCTTGCCAGCCCATTCCCTCTCCACAGCAATCCATCTTCCAGCTCCTCCCAACGTAGGTATTTAGTCACCCTTCGGAGGTAGTCATTTTTATACATATCATAAGCTTTTTTCAGCTAAATGCGCCGCCCGCGTCACCCACTGGAACCAGTGTCCTTATTGGGGAGCTTTGGACCTTGAACTATACAACAGAGTCTTCTTAGGCATTCAAAGCTTTCTTGCGACATCTGCAGGTCCATCATTCATTCTACTTCAGAATGTCCCCTAACCAACCCAGATCTTCCAACCCATCCAGCTCCTTTCCAAGAAAAATCCACCGCAAACGTCCCTCAGTCAAGGAATGACCGTAACCAGATTTTTACCTCAGTTTCAGGCAGACAAGTGTGCAACAGCTTTAATTCATCAGGCTGCAACAGACAACGATGCCGCTTCCTCCACGTCTGTAATTTCTGCGGCGGAGCTCACGTATTCCATTTACCCTGAGCGCCGCTCCTCAGCTTACCTTAATAAAAAATTTCAAAAGTACCTCTCTAGTCCAATCATTATTTCATCATTAGCTAGAGAACTAGACAAACATCCAGACAAAAACTTTACCCAGTTTCTTCTTTCAGGCCTGAAAGAAGGTTTTGATCCCGGCTTGGTAAGCATACCTGATTCCAGCCTGATTTGCAACAATCTGCAATCCGCAAAAGCCGAACCCGATATAAGTTATTCAAATTATTCAAATTCACCTTTCAAATTATTCCGAATAAGCCCTATCGGAGTATGTACCAGAAAATTTTCCGCAAAAAAACGAATCATCATCGATCTCTCGGCTCCCCATGGAAATTACCAACCCAGTATCAATAGCCTAATTCCTCTAGATGAATTCTCACTACACTACCACGACATAGACCAAGCAATCTCTCTCATAAAAAACGCCGTTTTCGGAGCCTGGCTTGCAAAGGTCGACATTACATCGGCCTTTAAAGTCATGCCAATTCACCCATATTTCTGGCACCTTTTCGGCATCTGTTGGCACGAAAATTACTACTTCGCAGTACGGCTAACTATCGGCTGTAAAAGCAGTCCCAAAATTTTTGACATGCTTTCAGAAGCACTCTGCTGGATGCTACAAAACAACTTCGCAATCCCATACCTCATCCATCTCCTCGACGACTTCCTCGTCATCTCTCCAAGTAATTCCCCTCCAGCAAAACACCTAACTGTCATCCAAACAGTGTTTTCCAAACTAGGAGTTCCCCTCTCACTCGAAAAAACCGAAGGCCCTTCTACGTCATTGGAATTTCTCTGAATCATCCTAGACTCTGTCAAATTTCAAGCTTCTCTCCGCAAAGAAAAAATAGATCGCATAATCACAATTGCATCAAATTTGCTAGAAGCTAAACATTGCAGTCAGCGCAATCTGCTTTCTCTCCTAGGCCACCTAAATTATGCAATGCGTATAATTCCCCAAGGCCGGCCTTTCATTTCCCATCTGCAAACTCTCACTACCTCAGCATTTGGTTTAGAAAACATAATTTCACTAAGCCAGAAATCATGTAGGGCAGACCTTAAATTATGGATCACATTCCTCAAACAATGGAACGGGATCACCTTCTTCTACAACGACTTTTTGTCCCGACCTTGCGACATCACCCTGTTCACTGACGCTGCCCCCTCCAAAGGCTTTGGGGGTTTCTACAGAGGACGTTGGTTTGCTTCAACCTGGCCTCCTGAGCTTACTAATACACCTGATTCGACCGCTGATTCGACCGCCCTGTTCGAGCTATATCCCATAGTAGTAGCAGCCTATCTATGGGGATCCGAATGGTCAACAAAAAACATCCTGTTCCACTGCGATAATTCTGCCACCGTTCACTGTATCAACAAGAGCCGTTCTAATGCTCCAAAAATCATGCCCTTTCTAAGGCGCCTCATTTGGATCTCTGCCTGTCATCAGTTCGTCATCAAAGCTGAACATATTCCAAGTCACAAAAATCAAATAGCTGATGCTTTATCCCGTTTTCTGTTCCAGAAATTCAGAACAATGGCTCCGGAAGCAGACTCCGATCCAACTCCAGTTCCACCTTATTCAGAACTCATATTCCTCTAGACCATCCCCTCAGTCATCTCCATACCCTATCCATGAATACCATCTTACAAGCCGTTTCTCCCAGAACGCTTCAAACATACTGGACAGCTTGGGGTTCCTTCAAAAACTTCCACAGAGCTCACAACATGGTTTTTCCTGAGTTTTCCCTCCTCTCAATATCCTCCTTCGTCACATACCTCCATCACACCAGCTCAATTAAACCAGGATAAATCAAAGTCTACCTCAGCGGAATTCATTTCTTTTTCAAGCTACTCCATGGCCAACAGTGCCCCAACATTTCAAATCCTCCGATATACCTCCTCATCAAAGTTTTACAAAAAACAATCCCCCTCGTCCAGACTCTAGACAACCTTTAACCATCGACATTGTTAGCATCTGCCTAACCACTCTCCGCTCAGGTCTTTTTTCTCCCAACAAAGCAAGAACCCTAGACGCCATGTTCAATCGGGCTTTCTTTGGTTTCCTCAGAGTCTCAGAATTTACCACCAACTCAAACTTCAACCCATCCATCCATCCTACGTTCTCCGACCTCCAAATATTAAACTACGACACCATACGTTTCAACATCAAACAAAGCAAAACCGATCAATTGAAACAGGGTCATTCGATTTTCATCTTCAATTTGCCAACCCCTATCCAACCATACTAGTCCTTACACTTTTTTTCTCCACCAGAGGAAATCCCAAATCACCTCTTCTCTCTATCCTCTCTTCATCGATGATAAAACCTCCCTGCCTCCATACATTGGTTTCAAAAGAACCTCAAATCCATCCTCAACAGCTCCGGCATCCCAACCAAACAGTTCTCTTCACATTCCTTCCGAATAGGTGGAGCCACCACAGCAGCACAAAGGGGCCTTTCCGATCACCAAATCAAAATGCTAGGTCAATGGTCGTCCCACGCCTTTGAAACATACGTTAGTTCAGATCTACATAACATTAGACAAGCACAACAAACACTAGCATCCTTCTGAGTCCGGACCGCTTCTCCCTACTATTCGCATCTCCCCGCTTACCTAGCCCCGCAGGGCGTGTATTCATCTGGATGCAGTGAGAGCTCTCCCTTTTCAGATGTGTGTGACATACCACTCCTGGAGTGGGGTCTCCCATCTGAATCGCCGTGTGGGCTCTTCCGTTCAGATACATCATAGACAGCAGTGCAGCGGTGAGATATACCCCATTTAAATTTCCTCAAGCCCATGTCGTTTCACTCCACAAATAACGCGGGCACACTCTTTTAAATCACAGCTCCCGCCGGAGCTCCACTCTTAGCCCCACATGGTGGGCATAGTAGGGAGACGCCTTCCAGCCAGGAGCCCCATTTAACATCACTACCGCAGCAGCATCCATCCATGCTCCATACAGTTTTTAATTTTCCACTCTTTTTTGGGGGGTAACATGCTTTAAGCTCTCAGGCACCCCGTATTTCCTAAATTCTTAATTACGTTATTCTAACTTGCTGTCCCAAATATTTATTCAACACTTTTGGGGGGTATATCAGAGCTCGAGTTGAAGCTGCTTCATCGAGCCCCTCTCCAGTGGACAGCAAGCCAAATAAGTTTAACGTAATAACAAAGATTTTATGGGCAAACAAACTCTTTATATGAAGTTCCTAAATGTAAGTTAGGGAGGAGTGAGCCAATCTAATCTTTCAATCAACAGCCAGAGTATATAAGCAACCGCTTACCTCTCCCTAGTATCATCTGTTCCAGTATCCCTCCACCTCCCTAAACTCCACCTTCATCTAAGGTACCTTGCCCTCCAATTACCGGATCCTACATTTAGCCACTGGGGGGTATATCAGAGCTCGAGTTGAAGCTGCTTCATCGAGCCCCTCTCCAGTGGACAGCAAGCCAAATAAGTTTAACCTAATATCCTAAAGCTTTTAAGGGCAAACAAACTCGTTAAATACCTTAAATATTATCTAAATTTGTGTTCCGAAGATACATGAATCCTGTTTCTCACTTTCTCCACAGATTCAAAGAGGTCAGAAGCTATTTTTGTGCTAATGCTTTGAGAACATAAAGACCTGACAACTTTGAATTAACTTTCTATTGATGTTACTGGAACGTTGAATCAGAACTTTGAGAGAACCCTGCAAACTAGATTTTTTTTACCATTTATTTTTGTTATTTTGTTTATTCTTCAGTTTTATTTAGATCCACTGCATTATACTCACACATGTACGTGTAAATGGATGTATAATATCCATATTACCAGGGAATGTCTAATAAGGGGAGAACTTCCACTCTCAGTAAACTTCCGGCTTCTGAACTGGTTGCAGTTCCACTCTGGCTCCATATGAGGGCGCTCACAGGACGAGTGCAGAATGAATGGAGGTCTATGGAGCTATACCCCTCAAAATCCACTTTTCTCAGGATATCATTTTTTGTCTAGTAATTTGAATGTTGTATTCGAAAGGAGATCCAAAGAAATTACACATTGCTGGGTGTTAGATTTTTTAGAGTCACTTATTTGCTTTAAAAAGTATTTTAAAATGTCAATGACGTCATACACATCGTACAGCCAGAGATACTGCTTTACGGCAATCCTTCAGTCACTTTGGTGCTTTCGCGCTCTGCACTTTCTTTTCTCTCGAGGCATCGACAACACAGCTGACACAGGTAAATTCATGTGCTAGAAGAGTTTCTGTTTTGTTGTTTTAAAAGACCACGGCGAAAATACACACACACATTCTGGTCCCGCTTCGGATGATACGATGCCATCAAGCGGTATCTCTGGACGTATTCAGTCCTTCACTGACCAATCAGCGTTCATTAGCAGAATGCTAGCGTGTAATGGGCAATAATAACTCAACCTGTAAGAAATCGAAAGGACATAAGTACTCGTTCATTCAATTTTCGACCTATAACCCATGTTGAACTTGCAAAACCTACAATCAAATCTGAGATTTCTCAACGGCAATCGGGTGAAAGAGACTAATTTAGCCGTCTAGCTCCATAAACTCCCATTCATTTTGCACTCAGGGCGATTGCCCCCCAGTGGAACTCTGGTGGAACTACAACCAAAATTCTGTACAATAGGACTTAATAGGGAGTGGCCAGGCTCTCTGTATACGGGCTCTGGTATTACTAAATTTATGTCCATTATTATTTTTTATTCATATTTTATTGCGGATATTTTGTTTTCTCAAAATCACAACATTAAACGTGCAGTTAACAAATGATAGACTCTCGTAGAGAACAATGTTAAATATGTTAACATAATATGTCTATGTTAAATAGCCTATATAATGTAATAATCTATAAGCCAAGAAGTATTTAATTTAACTCATTCACTACATCTTGAAAGCAAGTATGATCCATGTGTCCCAGTGCACTGAAATATTTCATGAAAGTACTTACTATTTTGACATTGGTTCTTCGTTAATATATCATGTTTTCTCCTTCACGGCACAGCCTGAAAAACACTTTCAGTTGAACTGAACTTTGTGTTCAGAAAAGAGTGTGTAGTCTCACAGGTTTTTCTGGATTCGGCACATGACCTACTCTGACTGGAGAGAGGAAATAAACCACAGAACAGCACCATCAGTCCCTGAAAATCACATGAATCTTGCGTAAAAACAATTATTCATGTTCTCAAATCAAAACATACATATACTCTGTAAAATACAGGATAAGATAAGGATAACTCTTTTGTGTGCTGTGCTTTGACCAATATGTGTCCAAGTATTGTTGTGAAGTATATGTGTCCAAGTATTGTCTATTGTTGTGTTAGAGTTATACACCATGCTCACATCTTATATGTAAATATGTATTTTTTTTCCCAAAAGATGTAATGTCACTTCTAACATGTAATGATTTTTAGCCTTCTCTGTAAATAAAATGCACAAAGACTGAATGAAATTCTGCCTCCTTTCTCTGTATTAAGGAAGAATTGTGCAAAATCAGTGTAATTTGGTTGCAAACACAATTACATAACTTAAATATTAGTAACAACCATCTTTATTTCAGTTTCTTTACATATTTAACATGTAAATACATTTAGATGAAGACATTTACATTATAAAGAGTCCATAGAAAAGATAACTGGAAATGTATGAGGTAGGTTGTGGGTGATAAGTCACAGACATGTGCAAGCATTGCATTGCCATGACTCTTCTCCGGTTGGTGCGCTGCTGAGTCCCACGCAACCTAAATGGAACCACTGTATAGAGAGCCTAAGCCCCTCCCCTTCCGGTGGACCATGGGACCTTATTTCGGAAAAATATTGTATGGTAGTCAATGGCGAGAGACAACAAATATTTGGATCCCGTTTGAACTGTGCCCTGAATTACACATATGATGTTTGTCAATTTAAAAGATTTTAAATTCAAGAAAGTCGCAGTTTGATGTAAAACTGTTGAGGTATAAGACTGTGAAAATACGTAATTACAAAGACTACAAACCCAAAAGGCGCGCATGTGACGTCATACCTTTTCTCTCAATGAATGAAGCTAACTTAACTGAAGCTAACGTCTGTAATTTTTTCTATAGTCTAACGTTATAATCGTAACGTTACGCCGTAATGCCTGTGTGTTTTGTACCATACTGCACACACACGAGCTTGGTGACGTACATAGTGCGAGACGAGAGATGTAGTTCATGGAGTGATTTTCACATAAAACTAAATGTTACTCTTCCGTTTTATGACAAACTGTGACTTTCTTGACTTTCATAATTATCTTTTAAATTGACAAACATCGTATGTGTAATTCAGGGCACAGTTCAGACGGAATAAAAAGATAAGTTGCCTCTCGCCATTGACTACCATACATATTTTTTCCGAAATAAGGTCCCATGAGCCGGAAGCGGAGGGGAGGGACTTAGGCTCTCTATCAGTATCATCTGAAATGTTTTAATTAGTTTACATGGTTATAAAATTAAACTCCAAAATATCCTGCAGGGAACGTTCAAAGAAAACATCTTTGTTTGACCGGTTGTAAACACCTGCTGCAAACACGACTAGAATTTGGTTGTAGCATAGGTTATAAAAATAAAACCAAAAATATTATATTTTATTATTATTATTTATAGGTATATGTAGGCCTACATTGTTCAGTATTATATTGAGAACACTTTTTGTTAAACTGTTTACTTTTGTGAGGAAGAAAATACTTCAAGTAGGCTATACAGTATGTCTGCCAGTTGTAAAGGTGTGTGAGTTTTATTATTTTAATTTGCACTACAAAGACTGTATGTGTATGTATATTTTTTAGTACTATTTATTTATTTATTTTTGGTAGGCTACATTTATTAAGAAGCATAATTTATTTTCAGACTTATTTGTTGGCCAATTGTGGTCTTTGCAATAAATAATATTTAAGTTAACTGTCTCTCACATTGTCCCACAGCAACATTAAAATGTTATAGATTAGTGTACAATGTTTTATAATAATAATGTATTATTATTATTATTATTATTATTATATTATAATAATAATGTATCAGTCCCGGAACGCGCGCTGTGTGAACAAAAGCCGTAACCAATGCCGTGTCGTAATGATGACGCTGAAGTGAAATGAAAGCAGGAGTGAAACGGTACGTAATGCGCTAGTTTATGATCGAATCAGAGAAAAAAATGCACAAGCGTGGTTTCTCCAGAGAGGAATCGCAGCTCATACGCAAACTATAGACGCCGCTGAGACATTACATGTCACATCGATGTCACGTGTCTTTACGGGATTTTTACGGGTTGTGTGTGAACGCACTCTCTGATTCCGGAAAATCACTGGCAGTGTGAATGAACCAAAATCAAACGAACCCGGGTCAAATCCCGGGTCACTTTATCCGTGTATTTTCCGTAATCTCTGTGTGAAAGGGGCTCTAGTGTGTTCTCAAAGTGTCTCATAGTTTAACACTAGCTTATAAAATAAATAAACAATGTGTTTTTAAAAAGTGTTTACTGATGTTTAGTAACAGTGTGTGTAGGGGGGGTATACCGGTGGAGAGGAGGGGATGTCAAGGCTGGAGGGTTTAAAAAAGAATCTAATGAATCACAACAATACATTATTGATTAGAAGTGTGTTTAGAATGTTTTTAATGAAATAAATGAACACTGTTTTTAAAATGTTTCAGAGCACAGAGGAGTGGGGGTGGAAAGGGATGAAAACATAACTTTCATGATGTTACACAATATTTTGTATGTTTTAATGTACTAAATGAACCGTTTTTAATGTATGTAAGATGCTTCCTAAATGTTTTTACAGTACAGAGGAGTGGGGTGTAGTATTGTGAAAAAAACATTTTTTGTTTAGCTGTAATTTTTCCATGTCCAAGTTCTTTGAAAATAAAAACGTATTTGGCTTTGATGTATACTATACTATTATATATAATATACTACAAGCTGTGTGCTTGTATAATACATTGATTAAAATCAATGGCTATATACATTTATTCTTTGAAATGTGGGGTTTTATTAGTAAAAGTGGAGATAGAACCTTATAATTCCAAACAGAATCAAAGCTCTCAGAATTATAAGGTTCTATCTCCATTTGGGCCATCTTAAAAAGTCCCATTTCCAAATATGCCAGGATTTTGATATTCTATCCTCAAAGTACCTGTAGGGTGATGGTCTTGTTGAGCTATAATAGTAGATTATACTACATAACAGTTTTGCCAGCTGGGTTGTAAAAACTTTGATGCTCAATATCTCAGAAATACCCTAAACGGAGATAGAACTGTATAATTCTAAGCTCACGAGTTGGCTAGCTCACTTTTCTCACACATTGAAGGTTTCCCAAAGACAAAGAGTTGAGGAGACAGTGGGAAGTAGCTATACGAAGGCAAGGTTTTTCCGCTAGCGATTTATCTGTGCTATGCAGTGATCACTTCAAGTCGGATCACTTTGACAGGACAGGTCAGACTGTCAGGATTAGGGATGGAGCTAAACCATCAGTCTTCAGTTTCCCGACTCATCTACAAAGAGTACGTTTTTCATCACTAGATTATAAGGATTTAATCGCTTGCCATTAAATGGTTATTTGTTTATATTTTTATTTCCTTTTTAGCCCGTTGCAACCAGGACTACACAAGCCTCAAGGAAAGCTGAGGAAAAGCCTGTTAGTGGACTGTTCTCAGCATTTCCAAGAGACTGATCCTCCTCTGGCTAATGCTGTGAGTGTTAGTTCTAGTTAAACCCAGAAGAGCTGTGAGCATTATGGCCCTGTTCATATTCAAACCTCCCTGTCTCTCACCGAAAATGACATTTTGATGAAAACGAATAACAGACAGTCACATCAGGTATATAACAAAATAACAAGTTTGGGTGAATTATAAAACAATACATGCATATAACAGTACACTATGTATACCTGTTACATATGTATGTGTGTATGTACGTCTGTGTTTGTGTGTGTCAGTCAGGTAAGCATGTTGAAGAATGCAAGCCAGCAAGTATAACATTGTACTAGCTATTCAATAACCAGCTGAGAATGTGTGTCAGGTGATATAAACATTACTCAAAACATGTTCATCCTTCTTTCTAATAGGACCACACCTATGCATTGCCTGCATCTCCCACTGGTTTAAAGGCCAGACTCTGTGAAGCCTTGGCTATAGAGTGGAGAGTCTGGAGCGAGAGAAGAGGAATGTGAACGACCGAGAACGGAGGGCAAAAAGCACTGTGCATGATCTTCTGGAAGATCTGAAGGGGAAGAACCTCATAAATGAAGACTTGAAAGAGAGGCTCAATTTCTACTGTGGTAAAAAAACAAAAAACGTGATGCATATCTTATGTGTACACTTTCCCATTGTTATTATTATTATTATTATTTCCATTATTATTGCAAGAACACTTATTAGTTAGTCTATAAAAACTGAATTTCAGATCTCCCGATAGACCTCTTGTCAAAACAGTACACGCGTACACAAAAGAGCAGAGGGAGTTTGCCCTCACTCTTCACTTACATGGCCCAAAAGCCTATAACTATTTGAGAAAGTCTCTCCATCTCCAGCTCCCACATCCACATACATTACAGAGGTATTCTTATTTGATTGCACAATCGATTTTGTGCACAAAGATTTCACATTGATTTTGATTGCACAAAATGGTTTAATACGTTAATTAACTACTTTTCATTTTACAAAGGTGGACGAGTTCTTTAGATTCCAAACCTGGCCTCAACATGATGATGTTGGACATGTCGAAAAGACGACAAGAGGAAGACCCAGCTAAATATGGATGTGTGACTCTCATGCTGGATGCCAAGGCTATCAAAAAACATGTTCAGTACAATCCTCATACACAGAAAATGTCTGGATTTGTGGATATGGGGGATGGTATGAATGAAACTGATGTTGCCACCAAAGCTCTTGTTTTTATGGTGGTTGGCCTACTACCTGACCAACTCTCTGTCACCAGTTACACAGAAGGTCTTAATTGTGCATGCCTTGGAGGAACTGCTCGAGCGTGAAATAAGAGTGGTGTGTGTCACAATGGATGGACATGCCTCTAACATTAGCATGTGCACCCAACTTGGGTGCCAGTTAAAGGTGCCCTTAAATACCTTTTTCGCACATCCAGTGACTGGTGAGAAGGTGTTTGTGATGATGGATGCTTGCCACATGTTGAAGCTGGCTCGAAATATGTTACAGGCTTACAGTCCAATAACCAGCAGCACTGGTCAGATCAACTGGACATTCATTGTTCATCTAAATGAAGTTCAAGTCAAAGATGGACAACAAGGTAACAGGCAAGCACGTGCGTTTTGATTCCCAGAAGATGAAGGTGTCTTTGGCTGCACAGACACTAAGTCGCTCAGACGCTGTAGCTCTGAGCACATTGAGAGACCTTGGCTATTCAAAGTTTAAACACTGTGAAGCAATGGCTGAATTCATTGAGGTAATACTATGCAAAAATGGTCATGAATCAAATGCTTTCTTTTAATGCAAACATTTGCTTTTAGATGATTCACAGGCTATTTGACATGATGAACAGCCACAATCCACGTGCCAAAGGGTTCAAAAGTCCCCTGGGTTCTTGGAATTGGAGTGATAGAGTAGAGTTCTTGTTGAGAGCCAGGGAACATTTGATCAGTTTGGTGATGAAAGATGCCACAACCCTTCATCAATCAAAGAGGTTATTTAAAATGGTCAAGCTTCTGTTCATGTGAAGAGTTAGGCCCTGTCCCATTTCTCCCCCCTTAAAACTTCAACTTGGTTTTGAGTGCCCTCGAAATTAAAGTCCCCTCAACAAGGGAAGTGGAGTTGAAGATCTTTCCCTATGAAATGGGACACCACTATATGCAAATTAGCGCGGCAAACCTCACTACGTGACGCGCAGCAAACCTCACTACGTCACGCGCCGCGTTAACGTGTCTACTACTATTTTCATTCAGAAAATGCCGGTTCCAGCTGTTGTGTGGCCTGTGTTCGTTTATCTACGTCTGATGAATCAACAGAGACATGTGGAATATAGAAGACGCATTCGCCATATTTTGGTCTGTATTTAATCGTTTAGACGCGCACATGAAACCCAAAATATAGTTCGCTTGTGTAGTTGCAGTCCGTTTCCGAACGCGCGCCGCCATGGGAACAGGGTCAACGTCCCTTGTGCAGATCATTGTGTTTATAATAGCACTTTTTACAGTCAAACACCTCCCGCAATTTAGAATCAGCAATTTTACAACAATCACTGATTGTGCTCAGTGCAGTTTGGGTTTAACGTTAGGGAGAATTTCATATTTTTCTTGGAGAAATGACAGCGCGCTGTGAAGAAAAAGATGAAGCACTAACGTTAGACGAACGTGGCTAGTTTTTAATATTTTTACCTCACATCTTCTTTTTATAATCCTTGGAAGCCAAAATGGAAAATAAAATTAGATGAACCAGATCAGATGTATATTTAATGGGCAGACTCTCTCGAAGCACTCGGCAGATATCATGAACATCGTCGGATAGATAGCTTTGTGAAATATTTTCTAACATTAGTGTTCAAAACTTAACAGTCCATTGGATGTGCATCAAACTAACATATTCCAACATATTTAGAAATTTTAACATGCTTATTTGTGAAAATATACTTCAATTCTTCCTTTCCAGCGGTGTCCGCCATCTTGTTTAAAAACATTTGGCTTGCAAGTCCGCAAGGTATCCTGGGTAATTTCATCTTCCACTTCGTTTTAAGCCTGCATCGGACCGCACTATGTTTTGAGGGTTGATTTTAAGGGGAGAATAGCACTCCCCCTTGCTCTTTGGAGTATTGGGACACCCTACCCCTATACGAGAACGTGCAAAAACAAGGGTTAGGGCAGAAATCTAGGGTAAGGGGAGGTATTGGGACAGGCCCTTAATGACATCATAAGTTCATATGATGCTCTTGTTCCCTTGTTCTGATCTTTTCACCGTCTCTTTTTGTTTCTGTTAGAATTCTTCTACAGGTGAAACTCGAAAAATTAGAATATTGTGCAAAAGTTATAATGTTGATTATTACGGCTTACAGCATATGAAAAGCATATGTTTTGTGCTTTTGTTTATTATTCAATTTGTTCACTCGTTTGTTCGTTCTTTTGGTCTTCTGTACTTTTTCTGGTTTTACCATTCTTGAATTTATTCTACTCTTTTTCAGTTTGTTTAAATGATCATGTTATTTTTATTTTTGTTATTTTATATATTCTTTGGTTAATTTAATTTTGTTTTTCTCTCTCTTCTCTTAAGTTTGTTAATTTCTTCTTTCAATTTTTTTTGTTAATTTGTCTTTCTTCATTATTTCTGTTTTGTTTGTTCTCTTTGGCTCGTTAAGTTTTGTTCAGTTTTGTCTTTCATTTATCTTCCTGTTTGATCACATCTGTATGATATGAAATAAGTTTGTCATCATCCAATCATGTTTATAATTACATTTAGTCATTTAGCAGATGATTTTCAAAGCGATCTACAAATATGGATTAATGCAATGTGACATTAATAAAAAAGAAAGAATCAGATCAATTAACCCCTTAACTGTCACCCGCCCCGAAAAATTTAAAAAAAAAATTTACATATTTTTTACTATAAAATTACTATAAAATGAAAACTATATATCTAACCAAGTTGTGTTCCAAATTTCAAGTTGATATCACAAAAATTGAAGTTCCCATGAGATTTTGTTTAGGCGTAATACCAAAAATAGCCACCGGGTGCCATTGAATTCCATTGAATTTAATTGTATGTGTAACGGGGCACTTATTATAATGTAGAGTGAAGTGCTACCTTTCTAAGGAACTTTTCACAAGAGGAGTAGACAAATGAAAGTACCAAAATAGTTTACTCAGAACATATAGCCGGCATTTATTGAACATCAAACATCAACCAGTATGACCTTGTTTATCTTTTCTTTGTAACGTCCTTTTAGTTGTGAATATCAGTGTTTCTCTTAGTTTTAACTTTTTTTCACACAAGTTGGGAAATATGAAATAAAATAAACTCAGAGCTCTGATTAAATAACCTCAAAAAAAATAAACCAAAGTCCATCTACCCGGGTAGTATGTTTTTTTTTTCCTTTTTAAAAGTGGGGTGAGATCTCGCGCTTATCTGTACGATGCAATGAAGAAATGGTGAGTAGAAGCAGTTCGTGTTGCAGGAAAGATGATCATTCGCGCCCTCTGCTCTTCTGCCTCGTGTGTCCGATGGGGAATTTGTCCAATGGAACTCCCTCTCGAATCATGCATCCAAAAAAACCCAACCTACATAGCAGGGCAACATTCAATTACTCTCTCGATAAATTTGACTAGATCTGGAAATATAACTCATATTCACAAACTGTAGTAGCTTAAATTCTTATTTTCAATCTATACATTCACTACATACATGAAACTCAAGCACTAGCATATCACGTGACTTCAACGTAGCATGCGCAGCACTTGAAATCATCAAACTCACGTTCAACTCCGATTGGATTTTTTTTTTAGCTTATGCAGTACATATCTCATCAATACATTTTCACACAATGCATTAAACAACTGAGTTACAGCAAAATAGAAAAATAAAGATAACTTTTACGTTCTTAACTCATTAATCACATCTATCACACCATGTCTGCTAGTAACACAAATGACGAACACGTGTAAAACACTCACCGGAGAAAAAAATCATAAAGTAGGTAAGCTCCTTGTCGTAATTTCGACCCTTTTCTCTGTTATTTCCGCCTTAGAAGTGGGGTTGGTGGGAAAAACCCTTTTAACCAGCTTGTTATATTTTCTAACTTTATTACTCAGTGTGGAAAATCAAAATGGGGCTTCAGCTCTATCGTTCTGCTGTTCGCGATTTTTTGTATTCTTCTCCGAGAATCAGTGTAGCAGTTTTCCTCTCTATGCAGCGCCACCACTGTCATCTACTGGACAAATACGGTGTGCAGAGAAAACATAACTAAAAGTAATCAAGAAATCAGATATTAAACTAGAATAACGTAATCCTGCTAGTAGGCTATTTTCAAGTGGGTTACATATGCATTCTGCTGTAACAAATTCATACATTTCTATCCAAATATCACCTCTGTCATAAATATGAAAACTTGAGACTCAGACCTTTCTGACTATATGTGTTTTGTCAAGATTAGAAAAGGTTTTGATAAATTATGAAAGAAGATGCCCAAAAGGGGAGGAGCCTAATAAAAATTTACCGTTTCTATGGTAATGCAACGTCCAATTTAAAAACGGTTTTCATATATATACTATATATTATACTTTTTAGAGGACTTTTTACTTTACTTTTTAAAACATTATTTTATCTTTTTTATTGAAAAATACTACATTATGTTTTAATATGAACTTTTAGCATTAAAAACCAAAGTTTCAATTATTAAAAGTGTGTGCGTCGACTTTTTGTGACAAAGGTCAGTAACTCCTGTAATGACGTTGATTTTTTGAGGCGCACTCTTGTCATAAATTCATATATTACTATTCCTACATAATTTGTTATAAAAAAAAACAGCGCTAAAATATCTATTTAGGAGTCTTAGATCTTTCCAACGATATATAGTTTGTCATGATTAAATTAGGATTTAATAGTAATATATTGAAGTAAAGTTATTTGTCCTGCTAGCGCAACAGTGACAGTACTGTACAAAACATTGTAAACTTTTTAACAGTTTTAATTTATTTTGTACTTACTGCTTACTTTATTGCACTTTTAATTTAATTACTGAAATGGTCAAAACCCATCGAGAGGAAAGGACAAAAATTATTGCGACACATTAAATAATGAATAAATCCTGATGTTTTAAAATGATCTCTTCTGTTATCTCACATCACACTCTTTTAGTCACATTTAGCTCTGTTCTATTGCTCTTCTATGCTATTATGAATCACTATTGATTACAGTTCTAACTCCATTTTCAACTGATAATCAAATGTTGATTCTTATTAGAAAATAATCATAAATATTGATTATGATTTAATTTAGATCATTGATTAGTCTGAGTTTCTTATACTTTCATTTATTAATTCATTATGGACCCAATGCCGCACAGAGATCACGTCGGCCGGATCGTGTTTCTCACGGACACAAAGCTTGTCAGTTCTGAATTTAGTCAGAGGATGCAGGGTTAGCTAATACCTCTTAAGTCGGTTGCCTACTGCTCACTCATACAAAAAGTGTAGTTTACTTTAGCCATTTCTATACAACTTGCTAAATCAGTGATAGACAGAAATCAAAAGGTCTTCAGATGACGTGCCTACTGCTCCATTCATACATGCTCCTTTAGTTTGACCTTTAGTTTGCTCCTTTAGTTTTACTTCAGAGTAAATGGTGGTGGTGATGGCGCAGTGGATAAGACACATGCCTTTGGTGTGAGAGACCCGGGTTCGAATCCACTGTGAGACACCAATGTGTCCCTGAGCAAGACACTTAACCCCTAGTTGCTCCAGAGACGTGCGACCTCTGACATATATAGCAATTGTAAGTCGCTTTGGATAAAAGTGTCAGCTAAATGTAAATGTAAATTCCACAAGTAAATGATTAAAAGCCAATTCAGAAATAATAAATACATAACATCAATTGCTCAAAGATGACTCTAAGAGTAAGAAATGCATTCCTGACAGAGACACACAGTGGTGTGTGAGTGTATTCTGAGTGCCAGACTCGAGAAGACACTGACCCAGCACTGCATGGGGGTTTTCCTGGTTACAGTTTCCCAAAGACTGCTCTGCCACTTACCCTTATATACCTAGACCAGAACAAAAGGCTTGTACAAATATGTTTTAGAGTTGTTTTGGGTCTATTCATGTACCCCAGGGGGTAGCACCTGGTTTTGGAGGAGAGGGGAGGATTATCAGATATCTTGAAGAGACATCACCTGAAGAGGAGAACAGGATTCTCCTAAGTGTTCAATCTTTCTCATAATACCAATGACTGCAATGAAATTAAGACCATTTTACCAATCGCACTGAGACATTTAAAATGATACCAAACATGAAAAGGAAAAACAATAGATTCACAAGATACATCATATGTGATCTATTGACATTTCAGTGAACTTTTAGTGACTTGGATCAGGGGGAAAAGAAGGGAGGAGGGAGAGGAGAATGCAGAGAATGCAAAGGAGAAACGTTTGGACAGGACAATGTCCTGTGCTCTTTCTTTGCGATCTTCTGTCAAGGGTGCGTTTTATTGCTTTATTGCAGAAGGAGTTTTATCTCAGTTTTGTCTTAGCAGGAAAATTAATTCTTACATGGCGATGACATGGTCATATGCTTCCTTCTGTAGGGACATGATCATTCCCCGCAAGCAAGTTAAAATCTAGCCTAATAATAAACCATGGGTGACCAAATCTGTTAAGTCTAGCATACAGAAAAAGAAACTCGCTTTTAAACAGGGAGTAGCCTCAGACATGCATACAGCTACCAAAGAGCTGAAAATGGAAATAAAAGAAGCAAAACAGAACTATAAATCTGAATTAGAGAAAAAGATGGCTACAAATAATCTTGGCTCAGCCTGGTCTAGCATGAAAACTATAGTGGCCTCTGGAATCCAAAGAACAGTAGTCATGTCACCCTGGATGGTTTTAACTCTGATACTGAGCTTGCAAATGCTCTCAAACTATTTTATAACCGCTTTGATACCCTTGATTTTAGTAATGAAACTCAGGAACTGAGAAACAAATTTGAAGATAACCAGCACTCTTAAATAGACCAAAAAGGGTGGAAAAAGCATTCCGCTCAGTAAAAGTAAATAAAAATCATGGACCTGACAAAATCTGTGGTCGCTTACTTAAATCTCATGCAAAAGAACTGAAACCTGTATTCCACTTCATTTTAAATAAGTCCTTACAGACACAGCATGTACCCAAGATCTGCAAGGATGCTGTGGTAGTTCCTGTTCCCAAATTCAGTTGCCCTTAATGATTTTAGACCGATTGCTCTCACGTCAATTTTAATGAACATCTTAGAACTCTCGTTAAAAAAAATAAAACTCGTTAGGCCAGAAATCCTACTGAAAACTGAGCAAGCACTTGATCCCATTAAGTTTTCTTATTGGCCACATAGAGGAGTAGAAGATGCCACAGTTACCTTGCTTAACTTACTTGTTAAACACCTGGAAGGAAATGGGTCTCATGCTAGACTTTTGTTTGTTGATTTTTCCTCTGCTCTTAATACAATTCAAACTCACATTTAGTTTAGCAGAACAATTTGACCTAAGTAACAATCTTGTGGGTTGGAAACTTGACTTTTTAACCCACAGGACACACAGAGTTAAGGTAAATCAAATGCTGTCAGACCAAGTCTCCTCCTCAACCGGCTCCCCTCAAGGATGTGTGCTTTCGCCCTTATTATCGCCCTTATTATATATCCTCTACACAAATATGTGTCAGAGTAGGTATGAAAATAGGACCATCTTAAAATTTGTAGGATTGAAAATAATCCAAGATATTTTAAATGAACAAAGACATTTGCTTTACTGTTTTCCACCCCATCTTTCCCCAATGACCATTTGGAGTTTAGGGGCTGATAGTGATCAAGGCCTGTAGGGCCAAGATGTGTGTAATTCGGGGGTCTATGAATGGTCAGACCTTTAGTACCGTGGGGGAAGTTGTATTTATCTGATTGGTCAGTTTGAATGTCTCACATTTGGGTTTTAGTCACATGGTCAGGGAAAGGATAAAAGAAGATCTTTGATCCAAGATGGCGCCGCGGATGGCTGCCTCGGTGTGGAGCTCTCCAGCTATTGTGTTGTTTTTGTTCGTTTGTTCTGCGTTTAGTCATTCTTTTCCTATCAGTTTCACCAAAGACGAACTACTGGACATTAGGAAACACACACCAGAAACCTTTTCTACAGTTTTTGATTATTCGGACGTTTTGCTGGACATTCTCGTCGGAGGGGCAGCGTTGTTGTTCAAACGCGCGTTCAGACGCAAACGCGGGAAGCGAGCCGGCGCGCTGGTTAAACTCCGCGAGCGCGGCCTGCGCACTGCACTCCCCAGCATTCATCTCGCGAATCTCCGATCCCTTCCTAACAAAACGGATGAACTTCTTCTCCTCACCCACACTAACAAGGATTTTTTAAACTCTGCTGCTTTGTGCTTCACTGAAACCTGGCTGAGTGAAGCCATACCGGACAACGCAATACATCTGCCGGGCTTCCAGCTGTTCCGAGCGGATCGCATCGCGGAGCTAACGGGGAAAACGAGAGGTGGTGGATTGTGTTTCTACATTAACGAAAGTTGGTGTTCAGATGTAACAACACTGAAGAAGATGTGCTCTCCTAATTTAGGGGCACATTTCATAGACTGTAAACCCTTCTACTCGCCTCGGGAATTTTCCTCTTTCATTCTCGTGAATGTTTACATCCCTCCAGACGCGTGCGCGAGTGCGGCGCTACAACAGCTGGCTGAACAAATATCTGAAATGGAACAAAGGTACCCAGACTCTCTTTTAATCATCCTTGGGGATTTTAACAAAGCAAATCTTTCCCGTGAACTACCAAAATACAGACAGCACGTTACATGTCCCACCAGAGACAGTAATATACTGGACCACTGTTACACCACAATAAGAAATGCATATCACTCCGTCCCACGGGCAGCTTTGGGGCTCTCTGATCACTGTTTGGTTCATCTAATACCGACCTACAGGCAGAAACTGAAATCAGCTAAACCTGGAATAAGGACTGTGAAAAGATGGACTAATGAAGCAGAGCAGAATCTACAGGCCTGCTTTGATTGCACTGATTGGACTGTTTTTGAAGCTGCTACCAATGATCTGGATGAGCTCACAGATACTGTAACATCATATATAAGTTTCTGTGAGGATACATGCATTCCTACCAGGACATTCTTATCATTCACTAATGATAAACCATGGTTTACTGGGAAACTCAAACACCTTCGTCATGCCAAAGAGGATGCTTACAGAAGTGGGGATAAAATCTTGTATAACCAGGCCAGAAACAGATTGACAAAGGAGATCAGAGTTGCTAAAAGGAACTACTCTGATAAACTGAAAAACCAGTTTTCATCCAACGACCCATCATCAGTCTGGAATGGCCTGAGGAACATTACCAACTACAAGACACCATCCCCTCGATCTGTGGACAATCAACACCTGGCTGACGATTTAAATTCATTTTACTGCCGGTTTGAAAAGCCCTCATTCACACCACACACCCGGTCTGATCTGCACTTCACACATTCAGCATCACCTCCTGTTCTCCAATTATCACTCCCCCCTCCTGCCATCCAACCTGAGCTTAAGGTCTGTGTGGAGGACGTGAGCCGAGTCTTCAAAAAACAGAAGACTAGGAAAGCCTCAGGCCCAGACGGCATCTCATCTGCTTGTTTAAAAGCCTGCGCTGACCAACTGGCCCCGGTCTTCACGCAGATCTTCAACAGATCATTGGAGCAGTGTGAAGTTCCCTGCTGCTTCAAACGCTCCACTATCATTCCTGTCCCCAAAAAACCCAAAATCACTGGACTTAATGACTACAGACCTGTCGCTCTCACGTCTGTGGTCATGAAGTCGTTTGAAAGACTGGTGCTGGCCCACCTGAAGGACATCACTGGACCCCTGCTGGATCCCTTTCAGTTTGCTTACAGAGCAAACAGGTCTATGGATGATGCAGTCAACATGGGACTGCATTATATCCTGCAACATCTCGACAGACCAGGGACTTATGCAAGGATCCTCTTTGTGGACTTCAGTTCGGCCTTCAATACCATCATGCCTGGTCTTCTCACAGCCAAACTGACCCAGCTCTCCATACCATCCTCGATCTGTCAGTGGATCACCAGCTTCCTGACGGACCGGCAGCAGCGAGTGAGACTGGGGAAACACACATCCAAGACACTCACAATCAGCACTGGTGCCCCCCAAGGGTGCGTTCTCTCCCCACTGCTCTTCTCCCTGTACACTAATGACTGCACTTCTAAAGACCCCACTGTCAAGCTCCTGAAATTTGCAGACGACACCACTGTCATCGGTCTCATCCGAAACGGTGACGAGTCTGCTTACAGACTGGAGGTTGAACAGCTGGCTGCCTGGTGCAGTTATAACAACCTTGAGCTGAACACGCTCAAAACAGTGGAGATGATCGTGGACTTCAGGAGGAACAGCTCAGCACTCCTCCCACTCACCATCATGAACAGCACTGTGGAAGCAGTGGAGTCATTCAGGTTCCTGGGCACTATCATCTCTCAGGACCTGAAGTGGGACAATCACATTGACTCTACTGTGAAAAAGGCCCAGCAGAGACTGTACTTCCTTCGCCAGCTGAGGAAGTTCAACCTGCCACAGGATCTGCTGATTCAGTTCTACTCAGCCGTCATTGAGTCTGTCTTGTGCGCTTCCATCACTGTCTGGTTTGGTTCAGCTACCAAATCAGACATCAGGAGACTACAACGGACAGTCCGGACTGCTGAGAGGATTATTGGTGCCCCCCTGCCAAACCTCCAGGACCTGTACTCTTCCAGAGTGAGGAAGAGAGCAGGTAAAATCATCACAGACTCCACTCACCCTGGACACCACCTGTTTGAACTGTTACCGTCAAGACGGAGACTCAGATCACTGGCCACAAGAACATCTCGGCACAGGAACAGTTTCTTCCCACAGGCCATTTCCCTCCTGAACAGTTAACACTCCTCCCAAGGCATATGCCTGTAAGTGCAATACTCCCACTGTTTAGTGCAATATCCCACAACTCAGGTGATACTTATATGTAGATTTATTTATTTATAATATTCAAAACACTGTAAATAGGTTCATAATCTGTAAATCTGAAAATGTCTATTCTGACTAAACCCAACTGTGATAGTTTTATTCTCATATATTTATATTTTTATTTTTTATTCTTATAATTTGTAGTATTATGTTTCATGTTGGATTTGTATATGTCCACTGGAAGCCTCAGTACCAAAACAAATTCCTTGTGTGTGCAAGCACACTTAGCAATAAAGCTCTTTCTGATTCTGATTTCTGATTCTGAAGATTGTAACTGTTGCTCTCACTCTTTTATGCTCTGGCTCTCTTCTTATTCTCTGGGTCCCTTTCTTCTGGTAACATTTTACATATATGCTGGGTACAATTAATGATATCATTTATTATCATCTCATACATCTATTGTCACGAAATGGTCAAAAGTGAAGCGAGGATACAAGTGTGGAAATAAGGATGTTTATTAAGTAAATAAAAGGCAAAACCAAAACTACAAACAAAAACTACCCCATGGGGGAAAACAAGAGAGGTCTCAGGCAGGAACGGGAAACACGAGGGAAACATGGACAACAAACCAGCAAACACAGGGGCTGCGTTCGAAACCACATACTTCCCTGCTATATAGTAGGGGAAAAGCAGTAGCCGAGCGAAAAAGTATGTATGAATCCTTAGTATTCATAAAAGAGTAGGCGAGAATTACCTGGGTGACGTACTAATTCTCGCGAGATTCGGACCTGCGTATACTAATAGTGTGTTCGAATATGCCTACTTACCTACTATATACAGTAGTAGGAGAAAACAGTACGTGAAAGAAGTAGTACGTTCGAAACATCAGTACTCATAAAAGAGTAGGCGAGAAGTTCCCGGATGACTTACTGCTTCTGCCCAGAGTCTGAAGCACCCATCGACGGATACTTTTCTGTCCCAGAAGGCCACGGGAGAGCATACGTCATAAAAAAGAGGAAGAAGAAGAAGAGGATACGTCATACTCGAGAGGAAGGAAAGATGATGACAGCATTTGTTGGGGAAAAAAAGGTTTTAGGGATTTTACTTAAATATAAAGTAAGGTAATTTATGTTACATTTAATACAGAAATCAAATTACATTGTGCTGTTAAAATGACTGCTTTTGTATGATGTTTGTGCATTTTTATAGGATCTGAAATCTCTGCAGGCTGGTGTGAGCCCTGAGGATGAGGAGCCCAGAGCTGAATCCTGGAAATGGTGCCATGGATGAGACCCTCCATCACTCCACCTGCTCTTACGAGACCCTCCATCTCTCCACCTGCCCTTACGAGACCCTCCATCACTCCACCTGCCCTTACGAGACCCTCCATCTCTCCACCTGCCCTTAAGAGTCCCTCCATCACTCCACCTGCCCTTAAGACTCCCTCCATCACTCCTCCTGCCCTTAAGAGTCCCTCCATCACTCCACCTGCCCGTATGAGACCCTCCATCACTCCACCTGCCCTTATGAGACCCTCCATCACTCCACCGGCCCTTACGAGACCCTCCATCACTCCACCTGCCCTTATGAGACCCTCCATCACTCCACCGGCCCTTATGAGTCCCTCCATCACTCCACAGGCCCTTATGAGTCCCTCCATCACTCCACCTGCCCTTAAGAGTCCCTCCATCACTCCACCTGCCCCTAAGAGTTCCTCCATCACTCCACCTGCCCGTATGAGACCCTCCATCACTCCACCTGGTCTTAAGAGTCCCTCCATCACTCCACCTGCCCTTAAGAGTCCCTCCATCACTCCACTGGCCCGTATGAGACCCTACATCACACTGCCTGCACGTATGAGACCCTCCATCACTCCACCTGCCCGTATGAGTCCCTCCATCACTCCACCTGCCCGTATGAGACCCTCCATCACTCCACCTGTCCGTATGAGACCCTCCATCACTCCACAGGCCCTTATGAGTCCCTCCATCACTCCATCTGCCCTTATGAGACCCTCCATCACTCCACCGGTCCTTATGAGTCCCTCCATCACTCCACCTGCCTGTATGAGACCCTCCATCACTCCACCTGTCCGTATGAGACCCTCCATCACTCCACAGGCCCTTATGAGTCCCTCCATCACTCCATCTGCCCTTATGAGACCCTCCATCACTCCACCTGCCTGTTTGAGGCCCTCCATCACTCCATCTGCCCTTATGAGACCCTCCATCACTCCACCTGCCTGTTTGAGGCCCTCCATCACTCCATCTGCCCTTATGAGACCCTCCATCACTCCACCTGCCCTTACGAGACCCTCCATCACTCCACCTGCCCTTAAGAGTCCCTCCATCACTCCACCTGCTCTTAAGAGTCCCTCCATCACTCCACAGGCCCTTATGAGTCCCTCCATCACTCCATCTGCCCGTATGAGACCCTCCATCACTCCACCTGTCCGTATGAGACCCTCCATCACTCCACAGGCCCTTATGAGTCCCTCCATCACTCCATCTGCCCTTATGAGACCCTCCATCACTCCACCGGTCCTTATGAGTCCCTCCATCACTCCACCTGCCTGTATGAGACCCTCCATCACTCCACCTGTCCGTATGAGACCCTCCATCACTCCACAGGCCCTTATGAGTCCCTCCATCACTCCATCTGCCCTTATGAGACCCTCCATCACTCCACCTGCCTGTTTGAGGCCCTCCATCACTCCATCTGCCCTTATGAGACCCTCCATCACTCCACCTGCCTGTTTGAGGCCCTCCATCACTCCATCTGCCCTTATGAGACCCTCCATCACTCCACCTGCCTGTTTGAGGCCCTCCATCACTCCACCTGCCCATATGAGACCCTCCATCACTTCACCTGCCTGTATGAGACCCTCCATCACTCCATCTGCCCTTATGAGACCCTCCATCACTCCACCGGCCCTTACGAGACCCTCCATCACTTCACCGGCCCTTATGAGTCCCTCCATCACTCCACCTGCTCTTAAGAGTCCCTCCATCACTTCACCTGCCCGTATGAAACCCTCCATCTCTCCACCTGCCCGTATGAAACCCTCCATCAATCCACCGGCTCTTATCGCCTCAGATTGTGAAGCACAACAACCTCTGTCACGAAAACACGGCTCACCTCCCCTGGTCAGCTGATTCATCAGAATAAAGCCGCAGAATGGGAACCGCTGTGTTGAGATGGCAGAAGGATTTGGGCTTTGTTTCATGTGTTGTTGACTTGTATATGCATTTGTTTATTGTGATGGTTACTTTGATTTGTTCTTTTACTAATTTATTCATGTTTCTTATTGTTGTCAGTATATAAAATATAATTATTTAATTAATGTATGCATTCATTCATTCATTGCTTGACTTGCTTGATTCATTTAGATGTTTCACTGCATTTATCTAGTGTGTATTTATGTCATATGACAAAACAATTACATTGTGCTTGTTTTATTCAATTATATAATTTTCAGTATTAAAAAAGTAATATAATTAAGTATTGGTCAGCATTTATTATTACTATTTTGTTTAAGTTTTGGGGTGGGCTAGTAATGCAATTTATTCTGAGGTAATATTAATTTTTAAGGAGTGATACTTGCATTTTTCGAGTATAAAATCAACAGTTTTCTCCAAAGGTGAGCTCTTCGAGCAGTTGCTCGTCTCCTTTGTGCAGACATTACAAACACTGTGGAAAATCATTCTAGGTAGGGCTGTCGAGTTACCGATGTTATGAGGTGTTAGTGCACCTGTCACTCATATAATTTTTTATTGCAGAGCTTATAGTTACATACAAGATCAGGGAAAGATACCATAGTTGTATCTTTAAAAATGAAAAATCATAATGACAAAAACATAAAGATCATGGGTTTGTGTACATCATAATATGATTTATACACAGGAAAAAGGAACAATGACAAGGCTAAACATCTTTAAATAGTGCTTCATAATACATTAAAAAATATATATATTTTATTTATTTATAAGCCTGAGGGATGAAACGAGAGGTAAATTCAACAAGAAAAAGAGGAAGACTTAAAGGAGAATGTTTTTGGATATAAAATAAAGAAATTAACAACATATTAAAGAGATGATGATTTTGGGATTTCTTAATAAAAAATTATATCATTATAAGGATAAAACTGTGGGTCACATTAGTAGAGTTTAAAATATAACAACTTAAATCAACCCGAAATGTATTCACAAAATAAATGGGCAACTGTTTCTTCAACAATACCACAAACTGAGCAAATTTCATCAATATCAAGATATTTACAGATAAATTAATTAAACGTGTTGTTCGTATCTTTTAAGTTGTTGCGCTTGTGTTAAAGCTTTGTAGGTCACATGATAACGTCAACATGGCAGATGTCGGATCGCATTCATCCTTAATGAGATCTGGCTATAGGCTATAGTACCTACTCCTTTAGCACTCGTTAAGTAAGTACTTATTGAAATTAAGTACCTACTCATTGAGTATGCGGTTTCGAACGCAGCCAGGGAGATTAAATAGGGGAACAAACATAAGAGGGTAACGAGGCAGGCGGGGAAAATTAAACACAATTGACAGGAGAGCACATGGCACAAGGAAATAACATGACAGCCATGTGCTCACAACAGACCAGACTAAACACAAACACATGACAAACCGGGAGTGTTACAGCTCTGTCACTTAACCAAGAGAAAACACAGACAAGAGTGACAGAACTGTGACATCTATGTTGTAACCATTTTAAGTATAACCATAACCATATTTTGTCATTAAACCTTTTCAATTACAAATAATGTGCTAACTAGTTCTAATTTGGTATTGACTTTGAAGTGCTACCTATTGCAATACAATATTGTCACTCTATAGCAACGCTCTCCCACATATTAAGCTATTGTAACTGCGCTTATTTCCGTCGTTGGTATGAGTAGCAGTGGGTGGTAATAGACAAGAAATGTACAGTTTTCTACCATCTTGCTGACAACGTTTCATAGTCATTCGGCAGTCTTGCAGCCTGAACCCCTGCAGGAAATCCACCATTACAGAGATGACTCTGTTATTGTTAGTAGGCTTCAGGACAAAGAGACCTGTCATTGTCACGTTTGTGAGGAGTCCTACCTTCAATTAAACATATCTAAGACAAAAGATATGAGCACTGATTTTAGAAGTCACATCCATCAAAGGTCAGACAGTGGAATGTACCCAATCCTACTGTACATATATCTTGGGACAATTATCGACTCAAAATTGAACTTTCAGGCAAATTGTGAAGCTGTGTGCAAAAAGGGGCACCAGCGCTTGTTTTGTTTGAGGAAACTGTTTTTATTTCAACATTGACAAAAGCATGATGGTCTTATTCTACCGTGCTTTTAAATGATGATGTCCACCCTCTGCACAGTGAAATTCAGCTTCTTCCTTCTAGATGAAGGTATAGAGTCCCAAAGTGCAGAACAAAGCGGTATAAAAATAGCTTTGTTCCAGCAGCCATTATTCAGAGGAGCAAAATGCACAGATGACACAGAAGCTATGTCATTTATTTTTATCTATTTTTATTTTATTTGTGTTTTGTTTGTTTCTTTTCTTTAATGTCTAATGTTTATTGTCTGTGGTTGTCTTACAAATGTGTGGATAACTCTGACACTGCAAAACAAATCTACCTACTGTTACAACTAAAGGAACCTGTACCTGAACCTCTAGACGCCCTTTTATACTTCCTGTCGCACTAGCAGTGATGTCATGGCTGTCGCCGGCCAATACGATTGCCGTGATTATACAGTACTTCAGTCATCAGTCACACTGAGGCGTTCCCCAAAGCGTCAATCATCGCAGTGCGAGTTCCCTTTCGAAAGGGAACTACATAGCAAAAGTGACACGTTTATCTTGTAGAATAAAAGAGCTTGGATTTCTTCAATGAAAATTTCTTTAAAGCTGCAGATTCACTTTATGTAGCCTAGACCTTATTCTCTTTAAATATCACAAAATAGCGTGTCAGTCACTTTCTCATAAACACAAGATGTAGTTTGTTGTGATTGTGTTTCAGCAGGAACAGCTGAACTGAATGGAGATCAGTCTCATTCATTCTCAGGTAATCGTGTGTGTGTGTGTGTGTGTGTGTGTGTGTGTGTGTGTGTGTGTGTGTGTGTGTGTGTGTGTGTGTGTGTGTGTGTGAATCCCAGCTCAGGTGATCATGCTGTCGATAACAACTCAATGTAGAACCAGTGTCAGCATTATCAGGAGCTGCGTCTCATTTTAACTGTCCATCCTCGTGTGCCTTCACTAAAGGAGAGAAGACGAGCCGCTCTGCAAGCGCTGAGGAGCAGATGCAATACCTCAAGCGTGTGTCGGAAATGTAACGCCCCTCACCATAATCGCAAGCTTCAGCTTTCAGTTAATAGTTAATACAGGTAAGACAGTTAATAATGTTGTCAGTTTTACCATATCAGTTCGAGCCTGAGTCGATTCTGAAAATGCAGATAGTTATCTCAATTATGTCGTAATAACAAGATATTATTGACATATTACCTTTTCTAATAATAACGAGATGTTATTGTGACATATTACCTTTTCTCGTAATAATGAGATGTTATGTCATTTTAACGACATCTTTTCTTTTAATAACGAGATGTTATGTCATTAAAACGACATATTTTCTAGGCCTAATAAGGACACGTGTAGTCATGTAAAAAATATGCCTTTATCCACATTAAATTTATATAGCCTATCATGTCTTTATTATAGTTCCACGTTCGAAAAGTTGAAGAAAAATAGTAGCAGCCCCCAATACGGGACGCTTATGACGTGAAAAACGCTTAACGTGGCTTAATGCACTAAGACAGTCATGTTAAAAGATAAATTCTGTAAACACCTTATTAATAAAGCATATGTAGCCTACAGAATAGCAGATGAGCTCAGATTACAAACGCATTGCGTTTAATTACACGTTAAGCGTTTTCCTCAAAACCCTTATTATAAAGAAAACGCTTAACATGGCTTAATGTACTAAGACAGTATTATCAAAATATCAAATTCTGTACACACCTTATTATTAAAGCATATTATGTACAGAAAAGCAGATGAGCTCAGAATATGAACGCAACACATTTAATTACACGTTAGCCGTTTTCCCCCCATAGAAAAATATTATTGTAAAGAAACCGCTTAACGTGGCTTTCTATAGGAGGATGCCATTGCGGTTTCCACAACAAATCCTTTAAATGGTATTCACTGCAAAACAAAATATAAATAGCCTATAAAATAAACATAAATTATTGTGTTATTAATTAGCCCACAAACAATATTTATTTTAAAGCCTAAACGAATGTATTTAAAGCAAAACTGAAACCAGCGTTGGGCATTTATCTGTAATAGGCTCCTTTCAGTTGCTTCTGTCTGCCTTGGTGCTGGTTTGTGTCTGAAAGCTCCATATAGCTTTCTGTTTTGAATCTCTATGTACTATCATTCCTTGTTATGATTGCTAAATTTAACTTACTCATCAACATATATTAGATATTGTCAAATACTGCCTATCACATTAATCTGACATCGCTAGCTATAATTTAAATCGTTATTGCTAGCACAACATGCTAGTATCTCGCTAGCCTGTTAACCTGCCATCCGTGCTTGCCATCTTTTTTTTCTCGCGCGCACTCGCTCCTTTTACGAGTCTATCAAACAACTGTGTGGAGTAGGATCAGTCAACAAACACGGTGAGTAATGTCATCTCCTGTTATTGTCACTTGCACTTCGTGTCACATGTATATTATATCATTCTCTGTCAGCAATGAGGGTTTTACATGTGATAAATGCAGGGAGAAGATTTCAGAACTAGAGACACGTATCCAAACTTTAATCAAGGATAGTAAGAGTGCAAGGGCTTTAGATTCTACTTTGGATAGCGACTAACTTAGTGAACTCTGTTGTTCGGCTCCGGCTGTAGAGCCCGGGCGGCAGGGCAACTGGGTGACCGTGAGACGCTGTAGTCGCGGGACAAAACACAGCTCTTCCGTTCCGATTACAACATCAAACAGGTTCTCCCCTGTCAGTGAAACACCCACTGAGAATCTTTTTGAATGAGCCCTAGTTTTTGGCAATTCTATTACACGGAACGTGAAAATAGAGACACCAGCCACCATAGTCACATGTTTGCCGGGAGCCAGAGCGCCTGACATCAAAGCAAATTTAAAAGTGCAGGCTAATGCTAATTGTAAATTCTCTAAGATTATTATTCATGTCAGCACTAATGATGCTGTTAAAAGAGTTAAAAGAGTTCGCCAGTTAAAAGAGATGGTATTCATCCCTCCTGGGACGGTGCTACTCTTCTCTCTAGTAATATGGCACATAGTCTTAGACCTCAAACATGATAATCTGGGGCTCAGGTCAGGAAGCAGACAAACTGGCTAAACCGACCGTCTGCTGGCTCTCTTACGTCACTGAGGTCAGATAAATCCCATCACTCTTTCACCTAGATATCATAATATAGAGACTGTGTTTGTTCCCCGAATTAGGACATACCAAAAACTCTTAAACCCATTTAAGGGTAAAAATTTAATTGATGTTAAACAAATAAAAAACAGATATAATACGGAAGAACAAATGATAAAGCTTGGGTTTTTGAATATTCAATCACTTACTTCAAATACACTTATTGTTTATGATATGATTCCAGATTATAACTTAGATGTGCTGTGTTTGACAGAAACCTGGCTAAAACCAAACAGTTACATTACTTTAAATGAGAGCACCCCGCAAGATTACTGTTATATACATGAAAGGCAAAGGGGGAGGTGTTGCTGTAATTTATAGTAATATCTTGAGAATTACTGAGAATTCTTGTTTTAAATATAATTATTTTAAAGTGTTGGTGCTTAATGTAACACTATCTAGTGTAAATGATAAATCAGGCCACCAGGGCACCATACAGACTTTATCAAAGAATTTGCTGACTTTCTATCAGAGTTAGTACTGGCTGCAGATAAAGTCCTAATTGTTTGTGATTTTTAATATACATGTAGATAACGAAAAAGATGCATTGGGATTGGCATTTAAAGACATTCTTAACTCTATTGGAGTTAGACAACACGTGTCAGGACCTACTCATTGTCGTAATCATACTCTAGATCTAATATTATCACATGAAATCAATGTTGATGCTGTTGAAATTCTGCAGCAGAGCGATGACCTGCGCCTGGACACGACAACAATGCAGTCCTGAAGTGTCAACTAGTCTCTCCCCTCCTTCCCTTCCTTTACCTCTGTACAGATAAAACATTGTCAGAATAATTCCGGTTTCATGTGGCTATGCGTAAGCGATGCAAATTCTCTATTATACATTTTTAAGGCCAGACAAGTAGTTTGTTGAGGGTTGGTTTGTAAAGATGGACTACACGCCTGCTCATATTAATGCGCATACCTGTAGACTAAACACGTAATACGCATGTGCAGGCCATCAGCGTTCTCACAGGTTCGCCTTTTTAAAGTTTGCGCAGAGTTAACTTCTTCTTTTTTTTTTAAGGCTTGGACCTTGGAACTGCGTTCTCGAGCCGCCAAACACTGTTTTGTGCAAATGAGCGGCCGGAGCGCATTAAGGGTTTTCACTTAGAACGGTGTCGTGTTAGCGGCCACTAAGTTAATAACTAATGATCTCTGCGACAGAAGTGAACCAATCAAAACTAACTTTAGCTGGACAATAACTTTATTCTGGAGCTGCTGTAAAGCCAAAACAATCTCTGTTACTTTAATTTCCTATTATCACTGTAAAGCTGCTTTGAAACAATCTATATTGTTAAAAGTGCTATATAAATTAAGTTAACTTGACTTGACCTTAAGACAAACCAAAACATGTAAATTCATAAGTCAACACCATTGCTGAGTATTTTTTCCTTAAAACTGCAGTGAACCAAAGACAGTCTCAAAAACACAGTTTGAAATCGCTGGTGTTTCTGACGTCACAAACTACCTTGTAACCAATCAGATCAACTTGTGATCGTCAACGAGTGGATCTCTGAGCTGAGTGAGTGGAGGCGGGGCTCATTTGCATAGAACCATGCATACTAAATGAGGCAAGGGTGTCGAGTTACATTCAAGATATTTTAAGGCATGAAGATGCTTTTCTTTTTTTTTTCAAGGAAAAAACGTTTAAATGTCATTTTGGTGATGGAAGAGGAGTTTTAAGGGATAAAATGAATGAGCAATTCATTTCTGACCGTATTTATTAATCTTTAGTTAATACAAATACAACTGTTCAGTGTTCGTTCACTGCCATTAAATAACGTTAATTTCAGCAAAGTTGAATTATAAAATGTTGAAATCAATAAATGCTGTAGACGTATTGATCATTTGCAGTTCATGTTAACTAACAAACTTAACTTTATTGTAAAGCATAAGAAATGTCTTTCATCAGAAATTAAGAATTCTATTTTTCAAATATTAATCTGATGAAGGGAACCCGAGTTCATTAATCAAAACCATCAAAAGAGTCGCGTATGAATGACACGAGAGAAGGTTTTTATTCCAAATAAAAGAAAAACAATGTTATTTACCGTCACCTACAGTACAAATGTGTACAAATACGAGAAAATAGAATCAAAGTGTGTGTAAAAAGTAATCCTGTAGAAACGGATGTTATGTACACGAGGTGACGCAAAAACCACTTATTGCACAAAAAAACAATAAAATCATATCTCTAATAATAATGATCAACTTAAAATACAATGGAGAAATAAGAAACTCTATAAGAAAACATTTAAATTATTTAAAGGTGACTGCCAGCATGTTTTTTTTAAACATGTATTTTTTTCATTTTGAAATACAGCAGAAATCAAAAAGCCAGAAATCCATAACATTTCCTTACATTGAACGTTCACCTGTAACTTTAATAGCACACTGATGTTTTATCATAAATATCTAAAACACAAATGTCCAGTTTTTCCTCTCAGACTAGTTTAATGTTGAAGCAGAAGGTGTGTGAAGGATCTCTGGCTCTCTCAAACAGTAGTTTTACTCTCGTGTTTCGGGTTAAAGAGTCAGACTCGCGGTCATTTTACAGTCAAACATCAGTACAATTTCCCCAGAACGGACATATTTCATCTAAAATCAAGACAAAAATTTAAGTTTTGCATCAAGACATTTTAAGGGCCATTAATAAAATTGCGTGATATAAACTCGCAATTGCGAGAAATAAACTCGAAATCTACTTTTTTTCTCAGAATTGCACATTTATAGATCACAATTCTGACTTTATAACAAAATTCTGATTTTATAACAGGCAATTCTGACATTATAACACACAATTGCAATTCTGACACACACAAGGGTTTATTATTGTTACTAATTCTACAATAATAATAAAAAAATAAAAATAAAAATGATGTCAGGACAAGATGATTGGTCCTAAAAACAGGATTTATCCCAGACAGCAACATAGTGTCAGCCCAGATCCGGTACGCGTGGAATCCACATGAGCCCCGGATCTGGGCTGACACTATGTTGCTGTCTGTGACTTCTCTAATGCAAAATATGTATTTTATTCTTTTGATTTTAGGGTGAAATATGTTGGGAGTTTTTTTGAAATTCGCACTCCGTTGCAGGTTCATATCGGCGACCCGTGAGAGAGAAAGTAGTTCAAGCAAAGTCACATTTCTCATAAAACAGACATCATCACCCTCTTCATTTTCCATTCCTTTGCAGATTTTGGCAAATGCACGTACAGTCACACCTGTGCAAACACACATTTACACACTGCGAACAGATATTCCCATATATCCATGTAGCTTCAGAACTGTACACAGACAGGCTGAATGTTTTACACATATATCTGGTTTACAGTCCCTCAGGAAGGCAACGCAAACATTTGTAAGGCAAGATCCATTTGACGCACACATTCTGCCATCCTGAGAAAGAAAAGTGTGAGGGCCGCGTAGCCCTTTAAAACACACGAGTGTATGTACAGAGAGTTTCAGAAGGCCGGTCCCAGCGGATCCGTGTGTTTCAGTCCCGTCGCTCTCCGTTCGCCTCACATTACAGAGGATTTGGGATTTCAGGAATGGAGAAATCTGACGCCTGAGAGACAAAATCCGTTTAAAACAAAAGATTAATTTCCGTGTGGCTTAGTTTTCCTTCAGCTTCTCCTGGTACGTGTAAACAGTGGGAAAACTTGTTGACTTTTCTGTCCTTTTAGAGCTAATTTGTCTCATATTTGACGAAGCTTGCATTAGTGATTCGGTTATTTTCTGTTTGTTACTGTGAAGCTGCTTTGAAACAATAAGTTCTAAAAAATGTAACATTGTAACACTGTAACTGTTCTCTTTAGACACCTTAGCACTCTCAGCTGACACAATGTTTCACTTCGGTTTGGACATGTTTTTGAGCATCTAAGTATTCAACATTGAAACACTGTAACTGTTCTCTTTAGAACTCTCAGCTGACACATCGTTTCACTTCGTTTTGGACACGTTTTTGAGCATTTAAGTATTCAATCAATCAAAATAAATTCTGGGCTACTGAGAATGTAACTTTTTTTAGGCAAATCCGCACTATTTTTCTGTCCAAATGTTCGACGCTCCACTGACCGCGTAACGCCATCTGTCGCGTGACGACGAACCTTTCCTCATAACTGTCAGCGAGACGTAACTCCGTGGATGACCTTTGACCTGTGATGTCACTGGTGGTGTTTGTCGCAGTCGTCGTCCAGGCATCCGTTCATGCGATGCGATTCGTCCCCGAAGGCGCCCTGTGACTGCAGAAGCTCAAACTCCTCGTCCAGAAAGTCCAGCGAGTTGTTGCTCGGGAGCCCGCGGATGGTGAACTTGTTGGAGACTTTAGCCCATTGCTCGCGGTTGGCGGCCACACGCTCGTAAAGCTCGGCCGAGCGTGGGAACAGTTCCTGCAGGAGCCTGGGACAAATCATCCGAGATGTTAACTTCTCATATACTTCTTTTTTTTTTTCATTTCAGAGGAAAAATACACACACTGTAAAAAATGATTGTGATTTTAACGGTAATGTAACCGTAAAAATGCTACAGTGAAAAACTGTTAATTGGTTAACAGTTAGTTTTTCTACTATATACGGTGAATAACTGTGACAGATATAACTGTACATTTAATGTAATTTTACAGTTAAATACTGTTTAAATTTAAATTCCAGTTTTTGGAAGTGAAAAAGAACAAGTCATTGTATAATTTACAGTGAAACACTGTAAATTGACATTCCCACAATTCCCTGCCTGACACTTCACATTTAATGTTTTTTTGTTGAAATAAATGTTTCTTCATAGTTTTTCTTATTTTTTATAG